>NW_028187089.1:605417-606666 GCF_003343005.1 Rhea americana
GGACACCTTTCCACGGAACGCGATGTGCTGGCTGGGGGCGGGGGGGTTCCTCCTGGTAGGAAACAATAACAACGAAGGGGAAAAGGAGGAGGAGCAGAGCAAGGGAGCGTGTCTCGCTGCGCGCTCAGTCCTCACACATCGC
Organism: Rhea americana; assembly: GCF_003343005.1. Lineage (NCBI taxonomy): Eukaryota > Metazoa > Chordata > Aves > Rheiformes > Rheidae > Rhea > Rhea americana. Next base: position 605,560 of record NW_028187089.1, read on the forward strand.
TGGATGTCCTTGGTCTGGAGGAGAAAGTGGAAGGGATGCACCCGCAGCAGGCCAGCCACAGCGACTTCTGGATGTCTGGGTTTCTGAAGGCGTAAATGATGGGGTTGATGAGGGAGTTGCAGGTGGCTGGCAGCGCCAGGGAGTAGGTGTACACCGCGGGGTAGCTGGAATCTGCCACCAGGGAGTAGATGGCGAAGGGGATCCAGCACAGGGCGAAGGTGCCCAGGATGAGCGAGAGGGTGGAGAGCCCTTTGCGGGTGGAGGTGGCCTGGGCCGTGGCGATGAACTGGTGCTGCACGGCGATCTGCTGGGCGTGCCGGAAGGCGATCTTGCAGATCTGCAGGTAGAGCTGCATCATGAGGGCAAAGAGGAGCAGGAAGGTGACGGCCAGCACCGCCGCGTTGTCCTTGGTGACGGGCCGCAGGATGCTGCAGGCGCTCTGGTCCCGCAGGCAGTTCCAGCCCAGGAGGGGCAGCAGCCCCACGCCGAGGCACAGCAGCCACATCAGCAGCACCATGGCGCAGGTGAAGCCCAGCGTGCGCTCGCTGTGGTAGGTGAGCGCGTTGTACAGCGACAGGTAGCGGTCCACGGTGATGGCGAGCAGGCTGCAGACGGAGGCGGAGAAGGCGGCGAGCAGGAGCCCGGCGGCGCCCAGCTCCGCCGCCTCGCTGGGCGGCCGCAGCAGGTAGCGCACGGCGAAGTTGGCCACCAGCCCCAGCCCCGCCAGCAGGTCGGCCAGGGCCAGGCTGCCGATGAGCAGGAACATGGGCGCCCGCAGGCTCGGCGTGTAGAAGAGCACGGCCAGCACCAGCGCGTTCTCGCCCGCCACCGCCGTGCCCGTGGCGCACAGCGCGATGTCCCAGGGGCTCACGGCCCCCCCGCCGCCGCCGCCGCCGCCCCCCGGCGCCGCCGTGCCCGGCCAGCCGCCCGCCGGCGGCCCCGCGCTGCCCTCCGAGGCGTTGCTGGGCCCGGCCAGCCGCTGCGGCTGCGGCTGCCACGGCTCCCCCATGCCGGCGGGGCCGTGCAGCATCGCTGCGGAGAGAGCGAGAGCGGGCCACGGTGAGGGGCGCCGGGCCGCGGCCAGCGCCGCCCCCGGCTCCGCGCCCC
>NW_028187089.1:608056-642769 GCF_003343005.1 Rhea americana
GCACCCGCGGGCCCGCGGACGCAGCTTGGGCGCCGGCCAGGCCCCGGCAGCCCGCAGAGGCGGCCGCCGAGGTTTGTTTTTACCGCCGGTGCCGAGGGATCTGGTGATCTAAAAGCGAAGCCGTGGGGTGGGGGGGTGTGTGGGGGGGGACACCCCGCTCCCCAAGGGCAGCGCCCGCCGTCGCCCCCCCCGGCACCGCCGGAGCCGACCTCTCGGGGACGCCTGCCCGCGGCTCGGCCGCCTGGGGGGCTCAGCACCCCTCCGCCGGTGCTGCTCCGAGCCGCRGCGCCCGCCGCCGCCCGGGGCTCCCTGTCCCGAAGGAGCCGGCCCTTGCGCGGCGCTGCCGCTGGGCGAAGGCTCGGCCTCCGCAGGGGCGAACACCGGCGGAGGCGCCACCCCGAAGGGCCCAGCGGCTCGCGGCGGGGAGCAGGAGCTCCAAAGCCGGGCTGCTCGGCGGCGTTTCGGGCACGGCTCCTTYGCCCGGTTTCGTAACGCTCCGGCTTCGCTCGCGCGTCCCCCCGTCTGTCCGGCCGACCGTCCGTCTGTCCGTCCGCGGGCTGTAGCTCTGCAGCGCAGCGAGCTGCGTGCTAGGAAGGATTTTCAGCGCCTGACAGGCAAGAGATATTCAGGGTTACGTCAGGGGTTTGGTCTGAATCCCGTTGCCCCAGGTCGCAGCACCTGGGCTCCAAACGCGGGCGCGAGCCGTCCGCGGGGAGCGGCACCGTCCTCCACCTGGAGCCGGCGGGCGCGCGACTGCCGCCGCCGCCGCCGCGCCGGGCGCCGTGCGCGGCCCGGGAAGGGGCGGAGGAAACGCGGCGAGAGCTGAATGAATCCGCTCGCGCCGCCGGCGGCTCCGGGAAAGGGGAGGCGGGCGAGGAGCCGGGATTGACTGCCCCTCTCCCGCCGCCTCCTCCACCGGCCTTGCCGCCTCGCGGGGCTCCCCGAAGGCAGAGCCCCGAGCCCCGAGCCCCGAGCCCCTCACGGCGCCCGCGCGCGGAGCGGAAAGCCGCCACGGAGAGCAGGGTCCTGCCGGCGGGGACACGCGCGCCCCGGCAGCGGCCCGACGCCGCTCGTCCTCCCGTCCCCGCCGCGGCACCGCCCAGCGCCTCGTACAACCCCGCTCGGCAGCCTCCGAGGAGACCGCGCCGGCCCCGCTGGCTTTCRCGATGGTGGTGGAGGTGAAGGCAGAGGAAGCCTGAGGAGCTGTTGCAGAGGCACGAGCGGATGCTGCGAACGCGCTGGGGACGGCACAAGGCCGTTTTAAGGCCGGCCGCGACACCCCTGGCGCTGCCCCGGTCTCAACAGGCGTCGCGCGTGGGAGGACGCGCCGTCGGCAGCACCGCGCTCGTAGCGCTCGTGCGCCGGCCTTTTGCAGGCGTGCGTTGCGTTCTGCGCTCCCCACGTGCCTCGCGGGACATTTCTACAGCATAGCGAGTGTGCTTTATCTTTAGTCACATTACAGAAGTGGTAGCAAAGAGTGAAAGCTCGTCGTTGCCGCTGGGGAACGCCCAACTCCGTAATTACGTATCAGCAGGCCACCAGTATCATTTGAAAGCTCCCTTCTGGAAGGAGAAGGCTTTTCCCTTCAACCTCTCACGTTCCTCCTTGGGCTTTGCCCACTCAAGGGAGGATCGCTGCTAACCGCGGCCGCCCGCCCTCTTCCCGGCACCGACCCGCTCGGTGCGCTGYGGCGGAGCGCGGCGGGCGCTACGTAACGCTGCCGGGAGGACGGAGCAGGGGTGCTCTGCAGAGCGACTAGGGCTTCTGGAGATCGTAGGGATCATTTCTACCTTTCAGGTAAGAAAAAGGGTCTGGCAAGCTGTGCCGTCCAGCAGGCAGAAGACAAACTCCTGAGCAAAGACACCGAAGCTGTTCCCGTAGCGCGAGGGCAGCTAATCGATCGGAGTAACGACCCTGGCAGGGAGCTAAGGAGCGCGGGGAGCACCAGGTGCGGGCCGGGGTGGCCCTTCGCTCCTCCGGCTCCTCCAGGCCTTCGCCTCTTCTCCTGAAGGCCAAGTCCAGTGCGGACAGCTGGTTGCCCGCGTGCTGACACGCGGCGGGCGCGACTCCGGCCGCAGGGATCTGGAGGAAGAACCACCGGGCTGCCAACAACCTGCGAGAGCCGGTTTTGCAAAAAGCGACCAAAAGGCCCCCCAGATTGCGGCACACCAAGCTAGGCGAGGGATGGTTTTCTTCCACTGCGTGTTGCCACGGGCTTTTCCCAGCCCGGTTTATCTTTTCTTTTGTCTAAAAACACCAAGAATTGGCTTTCTCTCTTATGCACAGGAGCAGGGCCCCACTGGTGCATGCACRGGGCCACCACGCTACGACATGTTTGGTGGGACAGGACCTCACTGGTGCATGCACTGGGACAGGAGCGGTGTGTGCACGGGGASAGGACAGGACCCCCCCCTGCACACGCACGGGGCCAGCGCCCCACCAGCGTGGGGAAGCCGAGGCAGAAGCTGCCGGGCGCTTTCCTCCTCCTCCTCCTCTCACGCCGCTCCGTGCCACGGCTCACCAAGCTGCGGGAAGCTCTGGGAATCTCGCAGGGCGAAAGGCAAAGYGAATCCCTTAAAAACCACCCTGCCACCAGGGCGGATGGCAGCACCTTCACCTGCTCCGGAAGGCGCCGCCGAGCGAGCCCTGCGCTAGGACGCGGCGGGGCGTCATCCCGGGAACGAGCTCTGGCTGCCCAACGCGGCTCGTCCCGAGTTTCCCGGCTCGCCGAAGGCGGCCGGCACGTCCATCGCGGCACCCTTCCGCCCGGCCGAGGGTCCCCGGCGCCGCTGCCGCGGAAATCCCAGCCTTGGCCGGCTCGGAGCGGGGCCGGGCTGCCTTGGAGCCGCTTCGCCGGCCCTTGGCGGTCCTTCTTTCCGGGCCGAGATATAATTAGTTTCGGTGCTGTGGGAGCTGTCACTCGCCATCACGCTCCGATTTCTTTTCTTAGGAATATGACTAACTCGCAAAGTGATTAAAYGCGCGCGGGGAAGAGCCGGCGGGAGCAAACTCTCTTTTCTTTTTTCTCCTCCCCCCACCTCCCGCGGCGAGTTTCGGGAGCTGCCTCGTCCTCCAGCGAGCACGAGAAACCCGGCCGCGGGCATCACGCGGCAGCGCTCGCCCCAGGCGGGGCCTKGGGGGCTGAAGGGAACTTTTTGCAAAACCAAAACTGGACCTCGCCGACACAAGGAAATCAAAAGGCACCCCCCCAAAAAAGAAAAAAAAAATCAAGCGGATTGGAGAAGTCAAGTGGATTTTTTTCTGGACTTTTTCCCCTTTTGCTTAGAGAAATAGTGTGACTCAAAATCTGAAAATGAACAGATCTTTTTTTAAAAAAAAGAAAAAAAAAGAAAAGAGGGAAGGAGGGTTGGAAAGCGTTACCAATAATAACACTTCACTTCCCGTTGCAGTTTGATGGTGCCCCAGTTTCTCCCGACAACCAAACATCTCCCCACATTTTCCTTGCTGCCCGGTGCAGAGCGGGGCTGTCGGCAACGGAGAGGCGCTGCCGAGACGGGAGCCGCGGCCCTCCGACCATGGCGGTGGCTCACCGCGACCTGCCGAAACCCTGCTGCCAGCCCGACTTCTTCCAAATCCCACGGCAAAGCACACGGCGAAGCGCCCATCGCTCGGCGAAAAGGGAACAGGCTTCCCAGTGCTCACCCGACTCAGACTGCAGGGGCGCAAAGGAGGCAGGACAAGGAGGTCTCCGAAAGTTTCCCCGGGAAACACAAGCCTCGGGGGTCGAGCTGCTTTGCACGCGGTCCTGGAGGTGTCCTCTCCATCTCTTCGTTTCTGCCTGGCTTAGGGAAGTCCAAGCAAAACACAAATCCCTGTTCTCTGCTTTACAGCGTTGCTGACTCATTGCCTTATTGCAGCGTAAGTAGGCTACTTCTCACCGAAAGGAAACAAATGCACGAAAGGAAACAAATGCACGAACGGAGTGCTAATTAGGCCACTTAATTACAGTAGAAGTTGTTCAACTCCTACTGAAAACTGCCTATTTTCTTTTGTGTTACAGGGAGCGAGAAGAAATGGCTCCAGCTACCTTYGACTTCGCTTCCATCCAGGGCCGTGATGTTGTCTTCAGAAGCTGTGCTGAGATTGGCTCCAGCTGCCGGGCTGAAGCTCCGGTTATCCTGCCCCTTCTAAGTCCAGGCCTTATGAAAATGACTTTTTCCATCTCTTTTCCTTTTGGATGCCTTCACAAATCCTTTTTGTCTTGGCCATTCAGGTTCAACTCTTCCTCTTGGGGCTTCTACGTTACCTTTTATTTCAGGGCCTCCTCATCCAAGCTGATACTGGTCCACGCACCAACACGAGTCCGCTCCCCATCACTTCATACTGATCCCAGAGACCACCTGCTCTTACGCCTGTCACCCTCACGCCTCACATACCCACCGCCCCAAACAGCATCGATGGTACCAGAGACAGCCCACAAGGTGCCCTCACAAAGAAACCAGCTGCCCAGCCACAACYCCCCTGAGAGGGGTTAGCTGGGCCAAGCGAGGGGCCCAGAAGCCCCCCCAAAGCTCCTTAATGCAAATAACTGCAGGGGTTAGCAGCTCAACAACACATCAGGCTTTTTTCCCCTCCTCATTTTTATCAGGAACAGTACCATCTTCCACATCTTTGTCCAGGAACTGCCTTTAAGCGGACAGATGCAGCTTAAAGGAGCTGCACGGTCGGCATGTGAAACCAGCCAGTGCTGTTACAAACTTTGTTCCAGGTTTGTACAGAGAGCCACTGGCCCGGCGAGGTCCTCGCGCGTAACCGGGGCCGTTTGGCTCCTCTTTCATGAGAAACAAGCTTCCTAGATGCCACGAGGCTCGAACATGTCCCCTCAAAACTCACGCTGGCACAAAGATAAGCGAGTTAAAACGAACAGCCGGATGGTAGAGAAGGTCAAACCGCTCTCCTTCGCAAAGCGCTCAGTCACAAGGGAAAAAAATGCAGGAGGACCCGCGCTACCCCACTTGGGAGCCAACCAAAGCTACTCCACTTTCGGGAGCCRAGCAAAGCGGAACGGCTGGGTGGGTGGACACGAGCCCTGCAGACAGGGGGATTTCACGGGAAGGGGGGGAAGCGGACAGAAGCAGCCCGAAGGTTAATTAGTGCAATGCTAGCAAACGCTAGCAGGACTTTACATGTTGGGAATTAATTACGTTTCCGAGGATCGTTTCCTTTTGATGAATGCTGGGGACTACAGTGRGAAGGTTTTACTTGTCTCAGGGGCCTTTGTCAGTCTATTTTCTTTCTTGTACCAATCAAATACGATTTGTTTTAAACATATCCTAAACGGAGCYGGCACGGTGACTTTAAAAACTCCTGCTGGTAGCCAGAACATGCCGAGCACAAACGCCAATTCATAAACAATCTTTGTTTCTGAAGCCTATAGGGCAGAAGCTTTCCACCATCAAACAGTAGGATCTGCTGAAAAGAAGGAAAATAGCAGAACAGGGAGCATTTTGTTTCTGCTGCAAGTTAGCAGAAAGAAATAATAAGCACGGGAGGGTCTTCGGCTTCTCTCCTGTACTATATTCGGGAAGGGACCTAAAGCGACAAGACAACCAACCATTCATCAGTGAAAAGCAAGACAGGAGCAGCCCCAAAGAGCTAATATAAATCCYGCCTTAGGGGTGCTCAAAGCTACARCCACATCGCCRTCCAGTATTCTGATTTTGGTTATTTGTCCTCAACAAAATGAATCTGGGGGAAAACCCTTTCTCAGCTCTTTTTGTGAAWGTCAAACTTGTATTTACTAGAGTAAAAAAAACTGGCTCCATTGATTCCTCGCTAACGCGTGACCCAGCAAGACAAGGAGCAGACAGTACTCCGGACTTAAAACGTGTCTTTACAAAGCAGCTGCCAGTTTCAAACTCTCATTCGCTTCTGTGGCATTTGAACCTAGTCCCACGGACCACCACGCGGCGGGCAGCCTTTAAYGAAGCTTTCCCCGTACGCACGTGAACTCGAGTGAACGGCACAGAAACGAAGACCTACCCYTCAGGGAACCTAAAAAGCGCCAAGCCTATGCTACTATTTTTGGTTTTAAAAGTCTTTGTTCCAGATCAGTCAAACAACATCCGCCACAGGCAGGGGCAAAGGAGGGAGGAGGAAAAAGGAGACGAYGGAGAAGGGAAACAGCGGAGCTACAGGGGCCGAGGAAGAGACCAGGGCCCCCAGCGGCGGAAGGGCTGCGGGGGCAGAAGGCCCGGCGTGACCGCCCCTCCGTTTACCAGCGCCTCGCTCCCAGCCCGCAGCGCTGAATTATTTAACTGCTTACGCAGAGGTTTTACGCATGGAAGAACCTACTAGGCAGAATCACTCGGCCAGCCAACACGCAGAGAGAAACTAGGGAGAGATGGTGACTAACCGGTTACTTTTATTTCTGCTTTTGATTGAAACTCAAGGAAAAGCATTTGGGCCATGCACATTTGACCATACATAACCTTTATTGGAGACAGGCGGGGTCATTTATTATACAGAAGTAACATCACACCATTCTCTTCCAATTTAGTTCCTTTTAGTTTCCTTATAAATCTGTAGCAAAAGTGCACTTTTAACTTTTTTAATCTATAGTATATATCTTTCAATATTCTCTCTCAATCAGGTATTTTTATCTGTAAAAATGTATCGCCAGATATACAAAATACATGTCTAGTGTACTACATTAATTTCTGCATTTACTGTTTAGATTATTTTTTAACTCAGTGCTCTTTTTTTAATTATTTTTTGCTAGACTTACTGATGACAGACTTCTGTTGGCTCCACCAAGGGAGGACTTATGACTTGTGTGCGAACAAGGGGAGAGGATTCTTAGCCAAGAACAATTTTCGCACAATAGGAACAAGATGACAAGAAGGCTCGCTGTTATTGAATATGTCTCTTCAAATGACAGTACTCTGTATGATTTAAAAAAAAAAAAAAGAAAAACAAATTCCATATTTTATCTGCTGGAGAAGATGTGCAGCGAGAACGGACTTGCACCCGGTTGGAACACAGCGATGATGACTAATTTGCATTTTGAAGAGAGGAGTTACTTGCCAACAGGATGTTTCTGGTCATGGTAAGGAAAAAACAGATACGTATAGCCCACCACAAGAAACTGTTTGTGATCTGCTGTTTTCCTGAGGACAATATTTTGGTAAAATATTCTATATCCTGTACAAGCCACAGAATTGCATAAGTTAAACGTCCTCTGGAACAGCAGTCACTAGTGTATGCTACGAACAGCTGTACCAGGCACGACCACATGGAGGACAGCTCTCCTGTTACCTAACAAGATGAAGAAAGGAAAAGTTGTATTTTCCACTGGTAGTTTAGAGCCAGCTGCGACAAGCTTTGGCACAGTAACAGGACTTTTCAAAACAAAGAAAATTATSCAAAATTTCCAGAGATTTCTTACAAACTCCCTTAGTCTTTTCTTTCTAGTTATCCTTGAGATTATAATATATACACAYGTAACGGATAATTACTTCATTTCAGTCTTCAAAAGACTAACATACTCTCCTCTGTAAAGCAAGGCCTAGAGAGGTAAACAATCAGAAGCATTTTTAGGGGGTTATGATTCCCAGRTCAATACAAACATTACCAACAGACGATGAGCGACACTTAGCAAGGTAATGTCAGGGCTTGTTTTTGTTTTTCCATCTTAAACGTCCATTATCCTGAAGACTAAGAACAGCTGGATTAGTTATGTAAATAATACTTCCCTTGGTTAACCCTTCACAATTAGTGCTGTTTCTGTGTATTAGCATAGATTCAAATGCTAGTTGCATCAGTTTACTATGTATTGAGTGAAATGCTGAACAGATTCTGTTTCAGAAAGAGGGCACTTTTGGTTTATGCAATAGCTCCAACAAATGCTGCAACTTCAGACTTTCTGCAGCAACTGGTTGCCAGACATATTCTTCAAAAYATAACTGCTTTTCTGCTCCCTTTGAATCTGCAGCAATGTAGCTTTGACTCAAAACTTCTGCTTTGAAAGACAAAGGTACAATAGATCAGGCTGAATATGGATTAAGTCCTATACCTTCTGAAGAAGAAAGAGAACAGTAAGAATTAAAATGTAAAAAGAAGAAGTGCTATTAGTGTTATCTAAAACCAAGAAAATGCATAACAGGGAATTTACAATGCTGCAGAGAGAGGTTTTTTGTCTTTTTTTAAATTACAGACTTGACATTTCCAATATGTCTTAGCTTTGTACTGCTTCTCAAGTCTGAGTCACCAAAAATATCCAGCAACCAGCTGCTGTTCATATCCTAAAATATGCCTTCAGCTGACGCTGAATTTTGAAATCATTCTGCTAAAATACAGAAAAACGATGATGATAGAAACCAAGGTATTGCCTCAGGCCGACATTAAATGGTAGAAATTCTACAATGCTACTTTTAAAACTCTTCTTCAGTTCGTGAACAAATAAGCAGCCAGGTTTCAAGTAGAGGTAACACAGATTTTGGAAGATAGCACGTAAAAAAAAGCCCAGAAAGAAAACTGGAGCAAAAGCTGTTCTTGTTACGGCAGTCGGCACTAATCCTCCAAGAAACGGCAGAGAGAAACCTTTATTCGCCCTGCTGGATCTGTCCTGGTCCTACAGCAACAATGAGGAACTGCTTCTGCTGTCACAAAAATGTTCCATTTGGACATATCTTGATCCCTTTTTTCTTTTATTTATACACATTTATCTTTTGTCTTAGTCTCTTGACTGGTAGAAGAGGATATATCCAGATTCTGAGTTTTTGGAAATGTCTGATGTTAACCCATAGAATTCTTCAATGGCCTGGGCATCGATTTTCTGAAAATTAATGAGAGTTAAAATTAAGCTCAGTCCAAACACCACAGCCTTTAGTGAAGTTGCATATACTGCAGTGGGGGCTTTAGGACTTGCACACAGTTTATTAACATAATGCACAACTACTGCAAGCTATTAGATACATATTTTAATAGAAAAATAGCAAGAGAATATTCTTAATCCCTTTGATGTATCTAGCAGAAAACCTAAACAATTTTACTAACTTGCCACGCACTCTAGTTTATTTCCACTACTATTTCCACTCATTCTGAATGCAACTCAAACATCCTATACAGATTAATTCATTCTACAGATATTTTATCATGGCAAACTGACTTCCTTTTTGAACCCTACTCTCCACAGAAAAGACAGCAGAAGTGAAAGAAGATTATACAGACTTTCTTCTTCCGCTGTCCTTAGTTTGCTACATAGACAGTAAGTAAGTAAGTAAGTAAGTTATAGATAGTAAGGTTTTACCCAGTTGCAATTTTTAAGTGACAGTGGGTTGGTCGTTTCACAACTACTTTTAGGATTGCATAGCATCATCTGGCATTAACATGTTTTTTCATGTTACTGAGCTTTAATTTCCTTTGCTTATTTCTATTCTACTTGTTCTACGTTTATTCTACGTTTATTATTTGGGCTTCCCAAACCGGATCTTTCCCTTGTGTACCATTCACAGCACCCAGCTGAATGCTGCAAATCTCTGAACAAGTTTTTAAGCCAAAGCATACAGTCATTCTTGCCCTTTTCTCAATTTGGAGAGCTCCTCAGACAGACACTTTTCCCTGTTTCAGATAAACATAGTCACTGTGATATATCACTTTGTTGCTCTAATGGCAACTTGCCAAACTAACCAGAGCTCGCTGATCACACAGATCAGGTTTCCCATTACTTCGCTTGGCACACCATCCCCTTTGATCCGATCTGCCTCCTGGATTTGGTGCAGTTGCTTTTCACACACACTGTAGCATGTTTTGTTATCATCTAATTGAAAATTTAATTTGAAATTTTAATTGAAAATTGGCCTTCCAGCCAAACTCAAACAGAAAAATATGACTTCACTGCTTTCAGGGCATTTAACAGGGTAGTAAAGTATTTCCTATTGACACTTGAGAGCTATTAATTTGTATCACTTATCAAAACCGCAACAAAGCTTTTCAAGTGTATGGAAAGGGGAAAGAAAATGTTTYCTCTTGTGTTTCACTTTCAGTTTCTACATACAGGCACAAGAGCTTTGGACTGGGTTCTCAAGTCTGCTGACTTAATACTTGTTTCACTATGTATCCAGTTTATAGCTGGAAAGCTGTGTCCAAAGCTTTAAAAATTAAAATCGTTTGCATGCTCTGTGAGTCTCYGAAGAGTAGGAAGCTTCCCTGGTGAGCCCCCAGACACCTGCAGAATTCACATTTTAGGGGTTTTGGAACCACTCAGTTTTTGAGGACAACTTCTGGATTTCCTGTGCTGTCACCTTAATGTCAATCACAAGTAGTCTGAAAATTGTACTTGGTCATCTTCAGAATGGGTATTTAAACCTCTTTGGGCAGCAGATGGAACTAGCAACAGTAGTTGCAGCTTCACTTTATTTTTCCAGTAAAAACTAGAGTAGTGATAAGGAACTAAATCTCCAGAGCTGAGGACTAAGTGGGGAGAGAGAGAAAAAATGAGCAAAACTGCAACTACTGCTCCTAGCAGCTGGTATGATCAGCAGAAGAGAAGCAGACTCCACTATTCTGTTCTCCTTGATCACTGAATCGCTAGAAATTCAGACGAATTCTAGATAGTCGAGGAAAGAAAAAGGGCAATACTTCCTAGGCAGAGGAAGGTGAGAGCYTCATGTTTATCAAACGCCTAGAAAGAAGGAGCAGATATGATGGATATCAGTGAAAAGATCCTCTGGGACAAACCCAGTAGGAGTCCTTATGCTACAGTCTTTGAAGCAGTTCAAGGAGCAGCTCTGTTCCTATGAGAGGCCCAATGATCTTAAAAGAGGCATATGCAAAACTCTCATATGCAATTTTTCATGCCTGCCATGAGGAAGAAAAACAAAGTCCAAATTTTATAGAAAACAGCATGAGTGTATAGCAGCCAGGGAAAGCCTYCTGGCCGGAAAAGGAATCTGCAGCTTCCAGAGCTGCAGCTGGGGCACRGGGAGTGCCACAGGACAGGACTATCTTTAGCATCCCTAACCCTAATCAAGATAGCAAAATCTCAAAGGAGGGACACTAAAAACACAAAAAGTAGAAATTTCAGATCAAAGAGCTTTATTTTTACAGCATTTTAAGTGAACTCTGTAAAAGCAAATGAAACCGGGGGAAGGGGGGAAGCGCCATGACTGAAGTTAGAAAAGCAACTGAAGAAAAAAAGCATCCCTCCAGGAGAAACTACATTCTATCCCCCTTTTGACAGCTCCTTGAATTTATTATCCAATACCAGAGAGCACACATGTAAAAGCTGTTTTGATACATCCATAAAACTGCCAACAGTGTTTGCAGATAAAAAGAAATTTTGTTTTGACCTATAAGCTAAGATACAACATAGAAGTGATTGACAGAAAACAAATATAGAACAGCAAGACTGTTATTTTACAGCTGCTTTAAAAGTGACAGGCTTATCTCCTGGATGGAAAAGACAGTGCTCATTTACATTTAAATACTAAAGTGAACACTAATTTCAAAATTAGCCGACATAATCACATACTTCAGCCATGACAGAGGAAAGTAACTCTCAGAATATAATAACARGGGAAATATAACTTGCCATAATCATACAGCTGTCCAAATCACTAGTCAACCCTAACACTCAAAAACTAGCCAAAGACTTAAAAAAAAAATAAATTAAAATAAATTTAAAAAAATTTACTATAGCATCTCTTTATTTCAGCACAAGCAAGGATTTTGCTTTACTTATTTAGACACTTTGCATCTGGTCTTGAACCTGATCATGAAATCTTAGAGGCAAACAGTACATTTTCGTCTTTACAAAGAGCAGTTCTATGGTGGTATTTGATATTTGGTTAATAATTATGTGAAAGATACGGACGTATAAATATTTTGGATATTAGTATTTATGGATATACTAACAGAAAAGTTAGTCTGCTCCAGCAAGCTTTTCCTTAAATATAACCACCAGTGGTCCAAACTTCTATGTATATTCTTAGGATCTAACCATATCTTTTTTACACTCTTTCTACAGTTGTATTTGTTGGGGGCAACTGTCTACGTAAGAGTTAAAAGACCTTAATGTAGCAATGAAATACAACTATCAAAAAACAGAGCAAGTAACAAAACGAAGCCCAGAAGTAGGCAGAAATGTAAAGATTTGATGTGCTCAACAAGGCCCCTGCGGTATTTCAGACTGAACAGCTGCACACCACCCTAGGTCCTAGCTGTCAGTAGAGCCCTCACGGTGGTTTGCCAGCCGTGGAGCCGGAGAGTGATGCTGTCTACACTGTTTTCACTATGCAAAAGCATACCTACCTCTACAATGTCATCATCAAACAGCAACCAAAAGCCATGGCTCTTCACAATGGTGATATAATGTCCACGGTTTGGACCACTGCCGGAGAAAGGATGGAAGATGTATTACTCTTGTGGCTACAAAGGCAGGACCCGCTGCTCTCCCAAATGACTCTAGCTGTTACTGGCAGAGTCAATTTCCCAGTTTTGAGTGTTGTCTAATATCACCCAGAAGACTGTTTAGCTTCTTAGACTTTGCCAAATTTCTTGAACTAAAATTTCCATCTTTGCCATTTGCTAAATACGTTCTATCCAAAATAAACAAATCTGTAAATATTTCAGAGAGCCATTCATAGATTTCAAAATAYAAAATTAAAAAACACTTATTTCAATCACTGTTTTGCCACACTCATGACTATTGAGTATTTTGATCACTGTTCAAAGGTTTTAATAACTGCCTGAAATACTTTATTTGCAAATGCAAAACTTGTCTGGAGATTTTTTCAATGCTGAGGGTCTTTCAGCCTGGGCTGACTGGGAATGGGCTTTCTGCAACTGCAGTTCCCAGGTCCTGGGGCACTCTGCCAGTCTCCTACATCCTGAATGTTTACCCTGATGGATACGGACAACAAAATGGCCTTACTCAAAGGGAGAGGGATCGATAGACAGAGCAGAGGCAGGCAGACAGCCCCAAAATAGTAGTAGTTTGAGATAAGAAACTGTATGCATAGAATACAACATGAGCGCTCCGTGTAATAACCTCAAACTGAGAGYGAGCAATCCAAGAAAACAATGAAAATATATACACATTTTCCCAAATTTTCTGGCTTTACTTTCACTTAGGAGCTAAATAAGACTTTAGAACGCTACAATGATATGACCTTCATGCAAAAGAAACTAGTTCTCTAGTCCTCTCCAGAATTATTGACATACTTAAACACAGTATCTGTCACTGAATTGAACTGATTTAGAGCCAGCAAATGAAGAGTAAAATATTTAAAACAAGCTCTGAAAAGTCAGCTATTTAGAAAATATCATCTAACATCTTCAGTAAGTTCTTCGTAAGAATTAAAAACAGAAAAGTCATACGGGACCCCTAAAAGCTTCATACAAGACAACAGCATTGAGAACAAAACGCAAAGCCATTTAACACATCTAACACATTTAACGTTATTAATCACCACTTCTTTACATTGTCAAAACAAAAATATAGTTATAGCGAATTAAGAACCTACAGAAAATGCACAGAATGGGTTCTTAATACAGTAAAAAAAAAAATTCAAAAATACCACAACTGAACACAACAGAATTTAGTACAAGTAAACTGTGCAATTCTATGCAACATTAGCATGTTGATTCTATTGTCTTGTTTCTCCCAATACAGATGTTTCAAAACTTTTCTGCATGCTGCAGTAACTTTCTGTAACTTTAAAATTCACTGTTCTAAAAGGCAGATCTAAATATTTTTTCTGACTTCCACAGCTTTTTTCTTAAAAGTGTTTTTTTTTCTCTGATACTAAAACAGAATTAAAACCACTCTACCAGAAAAAAGTTTTAATCCAGGCCTGTAAAAAGCATGTATTCTTTAATTCACAGTACACAGTTTTTTCCACTTGGTGGCACTAGCTTCTAAGAAAACCTGTAACGGTTTAGCAAGTGGCAACTAGGGGATCTATACATTAATTCTATTTCAGTAAATGCTTTTCCAAGATCTGTTTTTATTTCATTTAGTTTTCTTGGAAAGTAAGAGTTTGGGTTTTTTGATCTTTTTTTCTTAAGGCTGATAAAAGAGCAAGCCTGAGACTATAGGCTCTGAAAGCAGGATTTAAAACATTGCTAAACATAATAATAATAATAATAATAGCTCCAATGCTGCTTAGCATACTCCCATATCTTCAGCCACTGTACTGTCATAAAATAGCATACGAATGACCGACTCGCTTTAAGTTTCAAGGAAAGGCATTTAAGGTCCAGAAGGCACAGAGACATACCTGCCACAGTGAACAACTACAGCCACAAGGTCATACATTCTGTCAGGATTTGTAGCATCTCCTGAAGTGTTGAAGAGCCGGAGCTCCAAGGGAAAGACTACACGGTAGGAGAGTTTGGTATATCGATGCAGCTGGTCCATGTATTTGAACCTTTTTAAGTGCAGAGCTAGAATCATGGGCAACTTTTTCACTCTCATTCTGAACCACAAAAACATATTAAACAAAGAACAAGTATTAGCAGATCACCTAAAAATCTGATAAAAAATTTTTAAAAAGGCTGCTTTCTCATGTATATTTTGGTGAGAACAGCCAACATTTACTTGGAAAGATTGAGAATACAACTGATACCCGTCTGCAAGACGGCTGTTTGTCTATATGAATACATCTATTTTTCATCATATCAAGGGAAAGAGGGGGATGGAACAAATCTCTGTTTTGGTGCTCTGGCTACTACCAAGAATCAAGTGACAATTAAAATTTCTGTATAGTACTCGTAGAGAAAGCAGAACACATTCTTTTCAGTGGCTTTGAGCTGATTAATGCTAATGGGGGAGAAAAAGAGCATCTGGAAGCACCACACAAAAGCTCTTCAGGGAGGAGCACTAAATTAATCCCTTGATAAGGTTGCTATAAAGTTACCTGTTTTCTCCACTGAGGTTATTTTTCCTTATGCCCTTCCCCCACCAAACACAGACCTAAGCAGCCTTACATTCTCTTTCTACTGATTTCACATTTGATTTACGGTTGCCCATATTAAGAGAACATTTACATTAGCCCAAATATTTAAACCTTACCTCTTCTGTGCTTCCTGTTTACTGCGGCACTGCTCACAATAGTATTTATATTCACTGCATAGAGTTTCAGTATTACTAAACCCTCTGTGGAAATTAAGGTGAAAGAAAAGTCAAATAGGCAGGGATATTCAGTCAGATCATCCAGTTTAAAGTTATTTCTAATATTGCTGAGAAAACAATATACACTGAAAATTAAATTCCTCTTATTCACATCACTCCTGTCTCCCAAACACTTTTTAGCTGCATTTGTCCCAGTTTCGGGCTATCGATGCTCAACTACAAAAACCTGGAAACAACTCCCTCCAGAATATCAACTACATACTATCTGGATAGGAGTCAAAAAAGACACAGCAAAAAAGTAATTGGGTTTTGTTTCCAGAAGGAGCCATTCCCTATTTACTTGGCATTAGGCATTATATTTTAGAACCTATAACCACCAGGCACTGACTAGCCAAAGTCTGGATCACCTTTTAGCTCTTAATAATACTACTTGCGTTATCAGCTACTAAAACACCAGCTGCTTCGTGTGACTTGCAGTATCCTAACAGCTGATAAGCTGGGATCTGGCAGTCTACTACATGCAAATTCTACCAGCCAAAACAACAGGACCAGATAACCAAAATGTAGTAACAGTATTAAAAAAAAAATGACTAGAGTATGGATCCAAACATACCATATTTAGCTTTGATAAAACCTGACTGTATGATTTAATATATTAAAATCCCCATAGAACAAGGTGAAATCTATTCTCACCCTGTCACTAAGAAATCAGACTGACCACAAAAAAAACCCCAAGAAAACAGCAGATTCAATAAGTATGATAATAAAATCAACAGCACTCTGAACAGAACATAGTTTACCATAAGCTCAAACCCTACAACTGTTGCACAACAGAGCATCTAACTCTGCTTCTTCCCTTTTGAGAAAGTGCAGGTGTTTTCTCCACTCAAAACTATTTTCATTTACCTTAGACAGTGCGTAATTGATGTATTTTGTTCCACATCAACCGATAGATCCAGAAAGTCCTCATCTTTGCTACTAACCTTAAAAAAAAATAAGAAGAAATATTTCATAACAGTTCGGAATCTGGCAGGTTTTAGAGTTGCTTTAAGTTCCTGGAATGGTGCAGCGTCCYGCTTGCAAGTAAACAGATTCCTGATTTTACAAATATACACAGAGGCCTTTCTTGAAATAAACTAAAAATGAACAAATAATCTGATGTGTAGTTATAATTCAAAAGGGAATATCTAAAAAGGGGGGGAAAACCAGGAAAAATAGAAAATAAAACCTTCCTTGCAAAATATCACTCCCCCTTGAGCCTTCAAGACACATCTGCTTACTTCACCAGCAAAAACAAGTTTTTACTACTGAAAGCTCCAGAGTTCGAGAAGCTTTAACTGTATTCCACTCTGCATTGTAGCCTAATACAGCTTTCTGCTGCATTTCAGAGTCAAACAGTAGATACTTATATAAAATGCAGAAACAGACAGCTGGATTTTCATCTAAAGCCRGGGATGGGTTAGCAGTTGGGGAAATGATCCTGCCATTTGTGGAACAGTCACATTTAATCTCAAAATTCTTAAGACAATCTAATTAACACCATTTTTAGAGTTTATATTCACCACATAACTATAATTTCAGACTTAAAAAGCCAAGAATAGTCACTTCATTTGTAATCATTTCTCTTTTCTTCTCTCCCTGTGTTGTTGTTGGTTGGGGTTTTTTTTGAAATATTATTTAATCAAAGCAGCACATGACTAACTGCAAATTCCTGGTCTGAAGGTGGTATGGCTCTTCTAATTTTAGACTTTCTGGCACTTCTTTTGCTGTCAAATAGAGTGGCTATGGATCAGCACCAAGAAGCACAGACTTTCATTTCAAGAACCATTAAATTCAGTTAATCCTAGAGTTGAATAAATAGTAACTCAAGTATAAACACAACATAAATTATCAATCACTGACACAAGAAATAACACGAAGACAAAAAGGCAGCTCATATCAGCCAGGTGCAAGACTGCCTTGATGGAAACAGGGAGGAGGAATAGAAAAAAATGCTATGCTTTTTCTGAGAAACATACCTTAATGAGTATTGGTTTGAACATAGAGGTGATACAGTCATAAAATACGCTATGCTCCATATATTAATAGAGTGCAATTTCATCTACCCTAATAAATGAAAAAGTGTGCTTAGTATTAGGGAAAATGATCCAGAACCTGTGAAAAATCTAAGAGATTTTGTTTTGTTTTGTTTTAAACGTACAGCCTCACAGTTAAGACATCTGGTTTCATTGGTTAGTGTTCCTTGGAAGATTTCATGGACCCACGTCAGATCAGTCTTGTCTCCTTCGTCACTCTCGATGCTGCCATTCTGGAGTTTGCCATTCTGTTTCTCCTGCTTTTTCTCTTCTTGCAGTAAATCAGCAATAGTGTTAAGTAGGTAGTTTAGGAATTCATGTGCATCCTGCTGCATATAATTATCAAACAATTCTAGAAAGGAAGAAAATAGAGAAAACGGAAAAATACAGATACTTAAAAACACCAAATTCCTGTGCACGTCCTTTCCCCTTCTCTGCTCTATGACTATAAATTACTTTGGGGTATASTGCTGTTGTCCTAGCAATGGATATTAGATTACTCTTACCCATTCCTCAGGTTGCAATAAACAGGCAGACAGTTAAAAGATTATACAAAGGAGACCTTGGGCATTTCTTTAAATAGAAGAAAACCATGGCTTTTTTTTTTCCATGGTGAGAGGAAGAGAAATAAAGAAATTCTTATGTGTTGCCTTGGGCCACCAGTTCATTAAGTCCAGCATCAAAGGGGAAAATTCCCCTACTATCATAAGTCTGTTATCTTTTCAAGTCCAAACAGAGATGATAAATCAACATACAGAACCTTCCTTCACAAACTGTCTCTGGGAAGTAACTGCCAATTCTCATCCTAAGGAATTCACCCTACCACAAATGTAAGAAAAGAGGTTAAAAATAGTTAAGTCTCCTTAGAGACTTTAATTTTGACCAACTGTGCAAGGTTTGCTCAGCACACGACAACTTCTGGTGCAACCCAAAGCGTGCAGACTGGCAGCAGACCTCTAGAGTTCATCATGCCAACACAGAATAACTAGAGTACTGAGATTACTCCACACATGCTGTACTTGCTCTAAGTACAGAAACAAAGATACCCAGATAATCCTCTTAGGACACAGCACAGCTAACTCTGATATAATGTCTCTTCTCCGCTATAGAGGTGGTGAAATTCACATCACCAACTGGAGTCCTAGAATCTCTCACAAATCTGTTCAAACTCAGCAGTTTGGACTCGCTTAAAAAGAGACCCGCGGTTACATTTCTATGTGYTTAAACACCCAGTGTTTAAATCTGCATAAGGATTTCATTTACTCATTTACCATTTTCTTTTCTCAATCGAGAAATAAATTTCTTGGGCGGGATGACTCCCACCTTCTTCTTTTGCGTAGCAATGCTGTTGAAGAGATCGGAGAGGCACGTCAGGAGGCTTTCCTTCTTTCGGGGCTGCACTTTGTACGCCAGAACTTTTTCCCGAAATGGACGACAAAAATAAAGTGCCTGTAAGACTGAGTTGCAGTAGCAGGTATTGCCGAACTGGTTAAAACAG
Organism: Rhea americana; assembly: GCF_003343005.1. Classification (NCBI taxonomy): domain Eukaryota; kingdom Metazoa; phylum Chordata; class Aves; order Rheiformes; family Rheidae; genus Rhea; species Rhea americana. Next base: position 626,727 of record NW_028187089.1, read on the forward strand.
AACAAAAGGAAAACAAATATTTTCAGATTAGGTYTGTTAAAAGGTAACAAAAGAAAGAGGTCTCGCTCATGAAAAACACTCTGTATCGAAAACAAGAGTAATCCTCCAAAGTTCATTTACTGGGGAAATAGGGACAGACATTCAGTAAAAGACTTGTCTTTGTATCATTTCTTGCTGTTTCTAGTTGCAAAGGAGGAGAAGACAACAGTCCCAACAGGCCCAAGTAAACCAGGAAACCACTGAGCTACGCACAAGCCAGTTAAGGGCCGAGCACAGAAGCCGAACTTCTGGAGACACAGCGCGCTACTAGTCCTGCGCGGGGCAGGTCCTGCCGGCGCTGACGTGACAGGGTGCCAGGGCCACGGCGTAGCGCAGGGACGGGGGAACGGGCAAGCGAGGAGACCGCATCCACCGGCATCGCCGCGTCTTGTCCTCTCAACTCCAGTACGGTACCAAGAGCTCAGCACACGAGCTCGTGCTTTAGGGTTGCCCGCGTCAGATAACAAAATTAGTCTTTTGAGATAGCTGGCGAGGTGTACGTTAAATAGTTCCCGTTTACAACGCAATCTTATGAAAAGCACACGACGCRGGCAAACGCAAAGAGCAGCTGTTCCGCATCTGCCCTGTCTGAAGGCAGTGTCATTTTACCAAGAGGAGGGCAGTGATAAGACAACTTCCAGAGGYAGCGTTCCAGATTGCTTATCGAGGACTAACACTGAAACCACTGAAAAATCATCTAAAGCAACATATCCTCTAAAAGAAATAGAGTACACTTGAGTTTCTTCTCTGCAATTTATTCTGCAGCTGTATTGTACAATATTGCTGCTTTAAAAAAAAACCACGATTTTTAAGTTTCCTAGCCCCTAGATATTCTGGTAATGAGATTCTGTATCTTAAGAGCATCAAGAGCAAAGTATTTTAAATAAACAAAATGAACATATAAATAATCTGATTACAGAACATGGATAACCATATTAAGTGGTACTCAAAGAATATGGCCACTAGTGTTCAACAGAATTTGGTATAATTACTGTAGCAGAATGATCGCAAGTTAATAATCAGTTTGTTGACTGAGAGAAACCGAAAATTAACTCGCACAGCTCAAAAGGTTACAGCCTTATACATACATTAACATTAAACTTGTACCATATACAAGCAACATGGAACAACAGTCAAGACTTATTTACATGAGCAAAACAAATATACAAGCTGAGCATGCGAAAGAGGATAGAAACTAACTCATCTGTTTGTTAGTGACCTAAAAAAATGGAATAAACATCACAAGAATTAAATCTGCATGCAAGACAAAACAAGCAAGAGAAGTACAGAAATCAGGGAAGATCTGTTGTGATTAGGTACTTTGTCTTGGAACAACCATATCTAATATGTTTGTCTATAATAATCCCAGAAAATGTTTTAAGAGACAGAAGAAACCAGGAATTCACCCGTTTAAAAAAAAAAAAATGACTGTGTGATGTATTTAATTCAGAAATTCTCGCTTTTTTAATGTTAGAACAAAATCCTACCAATTTTTGCAAGGCCTTGAATTGTGCAAAATTTTGARTAAATCAATTATTGATTTACCCTCTCCTGTATTACAGACAGTTCTCTAAAATAAACAAATTATTACATAACAGTGTTACAATTTTAACTTCAATCTGTTTGCATTTAGAAATACAATGAAGTCAGATCTTCCCAGTCACARTCTTAATTTTGCTGGAAAAAGGATGTAACCATTTGTCTTAGACCAAAAAAAGAAAAAAAGAAAAAAAAAGAAACAGGTTGGCTCAATGGGCTGCTGAATATTTGCAATCCTGGCATGACAGGCACAGATCAAATAGACAATTCACGTGGACAAAGTCTAATGCAACCTAAAGGACAAAGGAAAAAGCACGTACAAACACATTCTGATATAAAGTAGGTTTTCAAATAGATGTTAAAAAATTTATGGCTTAAAACTGATTGTATTTAGAGTCAACGTCACCTAGCTTCAGAAAATTTTACACTTTCAACGTGAAATTGAAGTTTGAAGAYGTATTAAGACGAAAGCTTTTAAAATGAAAAGCAGGACAAAATCCTAGGTATAAAGCCTCCTTGCATCCCTTGTACTCTGCGGTTTCACGTCACGCACAATCCGCTTTAACAACAGGCTGTCGAACGAAGCAGGCAGAACCTTTCCCTTACCCTGCGCCCCTGTACCCTGCGGTGGCTCTAGCAAATRTCTGGCGGCAGGCAAGCCGGGTCGGCTCACTGACCCAAAGAGAAATCTAACCTTTAAAAAAGATTGTCCATGGGTTCAGCACCTTTAGTGTGTTCGGCACAACAGTATTAGACATATTTTGTCCTTCTAAACAGAGTATGGATGTGGGTAAAGTAGCTCTGGTTATTTTTAGAACGCTTTTTTTTTCTTCACAGTATCCATCGCTCTGCTATTTATGTTACAGTTGGAGATGCCTTCCATTTTTCTCATTATGGTGCAAACCTCAGAAGCTTCGGAATGGCCATTAACACCATACTTAAGGAACATAATTCAATGTCTTTAGATAGYTCAGTGTCTGAGAAAACAAACTGCTAGAGATGCACACAGAAATCAATTAAATGAATTCTAATGCACTGCAATAAATAACACTTCAGTACTATGTTAACCTTACTTGCTGTGTCAAAAGGTAGATAATTTTGTTCTTAAGTTTATGAAAGGTGCCTAGATGATCAGTAAACAGAAATGTATCTGGGCTTACAGCAAGTTCTGCCAAAATTGTGTATTCACATCATAAGCAGGATGATATACGACCACTGTTTCTATATCTAATTTCTAGATATATATTTCTTATAAAGCATCACTGGTAACAAAAGAAACAGCTGCCTTTCTCCTCCAGAAACACAGGCAGTATTACCCCCCATGCTCCATTTCTTCCATAGCTAATTTAGACAGACATCTCTTATTGCCCAACAGATACTAGTCAAGTCAGATGTATGCAAACTGACAGATTAAAAAAAAAATCATTTTAAGAGRACTCCCTGATACACAAGGCAAACAAAAAAGGAGTATTTCTACATGTTCGAAAATCATCAGCCAAGCATATTTCATTTATCTCTTGGCTATGTCCATATATGGAGGAACATCCACGAATCCCACAAGTAGTGTGCTTTTAAAGTGATATATTTTGGTTTAAAAACTTCAAGGCTTACACACATTGTAATATCAGTGTARCATCAAATATCTTTGCTCTAAACCACAGTTTCTGCTCCTTCTAACAGCATTCACACTTTATTAGTTAATGTTYCTTTCAGTGTAATATCGCAATCCTATAATTAGAAATGTGCCTAAGTAGGAAAGTTTCTCTCAAAGACTTTTAAACTAATAAATACCTTTTTTTTTTTTTTTTAGTATTTATATCTTAGCTATAAACAACAAGGCATAGCATCATATGGCAGGATGTGGTGTCTGTGCAGATTCCCACTTTGTGTCACAAGTGTCCAGAGATAAAGTTCTGGAAGAGAATCTTGTTACATGCAAAATTAAGATTTTTGAATTTATTCAAAATTTAATTGATAATGAAYGATAATAATTGGGATACAAACAGGACAACAGCATTGAAAGCAAAGAAAAATCACTTACATTGACCAAGCCAAAGTAATGCTCATTCACTGGGAACTGTTCAGGACCAATCTCTTTCTCCAAAGCAGAGGCATTGGCGCCCTGCAAAGAAAAAAATACGTATTATGTTAGAGGAAAAAAAACTTCCTAAAAAACAGCCAACAGAATCCATACTGCTCCCACAGAAACAAAAAATAAAACAAGAAAAGGTGTTACTTCCATGGAGAATTAGCATTTAAAGTGCTACCTGTRTTCTTGAAGATGTAATCAATCCAAGACTTTTTATCTACTATTATAAAAGGTACCAYAGTTTCGCTTAAAAGTCTCCTTTATCAGCCTGAATTACAGCAGAGCACTGTAAGATCCATCAGAAGGGGGTTTTGCATTTGAATTTATTTGGAAATTAACAATAAGAAAGTTGTTCTCATTGGCGACATAGAAATGAAAATTTAAATTTAAATTTATAAAGAAATTTATAAAAAAAACACAGAGAACTTCTAAACCAGGAGGACACCACACATATAGGTTTAAAATTCCATGAAAGAAAAAGCCTTTTTTTTCTAAACATACTTCAACATGCTGTGAGTACCTGTTACAATTTCACTAGACTTTTAATGCTCTTGCAATTTCTTAATTTTTTTTAGACTATTAAGTACAAAAATTCAGATTTTATAGCTGCACAACAGAAAGACTGCAAAAGAAAAATACTGAGAAACATAAACTGTGTCCACCCTTTTTCATATTATGACAAAGGGCAACAAAAACATGCTGAAGAGAGAAATAATTGTGTTTGTTATTTGTATCTCTATCATATAAAGAATTTTTGAAAAACTTCTTGCCTTTAACGCTAATTTACATCAAATTCTATCATTTTCTGACTTTTTTTCTGGAAAGCATAGACAAAAAGAATAGAAAGAAGAAATGTATTAGACATTACTTAAATTCAACTCACTTTAGCTTTGCAACCTTTCCGACGTGTTACGCTTACTGTGTATTCCTGAATACATCCCTGAATCTGCAGCAACCTCACGAGGACAGAAACCTAGATAGGCCTGAGAAACACCACTATACATCCACACGGTCTTATTTATCCCAGGGAAGCGAAACCAAAACACACCGACACTCCAGTTTTAATTTTAACTGTGTCCACCTCAAATTCGCAGCGCTCTGTGCGTCCCTTTCCGTTTTTCCCTCTTTTTCATCCACCGATACCCGAGAGCAGAGCTCCCACTTGGGATTCAGTGCCTTCCCTCGCACCGCTCCATCCTGTTCCTCGGGGCTCTTTCAACACCCTCAGCCGCGTCCYGTTGCGTCCGTGCTGTTACCTATGGAGTCAGGATCTTTCAAGGCAGGAGCCACGCGCTTCGGACTCCCGGCTCCCGYTTCAGACGGCGGAGGCGCTGCGTACGCCCGTAACCTCCCGCGACTTGTAAGCGGAGCTTGTACAGCGCCTTAAAACTCAAATACAAACTCCTCAGAAAAGTATTGAACTGACCCAAAAATTAGTCTGGCAAAATTTCATTCACCTGCTCCCCTGAAGCTAGTAATGGTTYGTAGTAATTGAGGAAATGTCTTGATCGTCTCCATGCGCACTCTCCTGTTGGTATAAAATGCAGAGCAGCAGAGGCTCTGTGTTCAGTCTGTTAAAGACAATCTAGATAGAACCAAGGAAAAAAAGAGCAGAACAATTTTCTAAGAGACAGAAAAGATACTAAGAAGAAATTTGATTTAACAAAAGGAATGGAAACTCTGTAATCAGATCTCTTACATCAGATTTACAGGGAATAACATATATCAAAAAGACAGAAAACAAGGAAAGCTCATAATTATCTAGTATAAAAAACACACCAAAAATGTTGAGCGCTGATAGATTTACAAGCAAGGCTCTCTGCAAGCAGCAATTACACAGACATTTTCCGAGGCATCAGTGCCAGGTCAAGCAGCTTCTCTCATTTGTTTCCCCTCATCCATTCCCTGCTCCCAACTACTTTTTTTTATTAAAAAAAACAAAAAAAAACCACCACCCCAAAGCCAAATCTAGGCATAAAATTAGCTATCTTTAGAACAAATAAATGTCTGACCAATTAAATTAATACAGAATTGTAATTTCTGACAAGAGTATGCTGCAAGGAATTTACTGAGCTAAAATAAAGCAATAATGCGATTCAGCTAAACCACCGACTTGTATCTTCCAAGTGCTTAATCCTACCTACTGCTCAAGACTTGCAAATCTGGATAAGCTAAGTGCAGGGATAGATGACAAATTAAAGTTTCCTTAATAAATTAAATGCTTAAGTCAAAGTCACTCAGCTACAGAAGCTAAACTAACCTAACAGTTTCAATTTTTCCTAACGTTTATCAGGCAGCATTTTAAATAATCAGAGCGAAAGCACAAAAAAAAAAAAAAAAAAAAAGAGGCTCAAACAATAACTGCATGAGGAATTAAAAGTCCCAGATTAGCTCCTTTAAAATTGCTCCAAAGTTGTAAACTTGTAAATTAAATTAGAAAGTATGGGGGGGGGGAAGTACTGAAGAGGCTCCAGAAAATGCATGTGCTTATCAGACCACGAGAAAATAACTCCGCAGCGCGCGSTATAGAGTGATTTACGCTAGGAGCAAACACCCAGGGTAACTATACTGCACGGGGCAACAGATAGGCATCGTTTTGCTTTACAGCGAGAGCCTAGATTCCTCCCACGGCCGTGGGAGGAATTACACACCGCAGGTCTGGGAGCAGGGCAGCCCRGCCGGAGTCACAGCTCAGCGAGTCGGGACCCGGGAGCTTTGCATCTGAACGTGCAAACAGCAAATTAATTAATGGGAGATCAAAATTAGCGGAGCACGAACCGCACTGCACTGCGGTGAAGCCTAACGAGCAGCTTTGTTTTCAGACCGATGCTATATACGTTTTCCAACCCTGCTAAAAGATTTCTCCAGCTGGATAAATACTTCTGCCCAGAATCACCAAATATCTGCTCGTAAGAAATATTATGCACTTCACTATTTTGCAAACAAAAATGCCCYAGTTCTCAAACAGAAATAAAATCCAATGAAAGTGGCAAGTCTCCAAAATATATTTGATTATTCGATGAATTGAGAGGTGCATTTCTGTTGAGGCAAAGACACTAGTCTGCACCCTGCAGTATATAACACATTTATAACCATAAGAAAATCRAATTGTAGGAGCAATAAATAATAACAAGAAAAAGAAAATCTCCGTTACAAAGCAATTGAGTTTGTGCGGCACACAAAAGCCAAGGAAATAAAGTGCATTACAATACACCCAAATGTAAAGCTCAATGCACAAGATTAGAATTGATTTCTCATTGCTAGCTCAAGAAAAATAAATACATCTTCAGAAAATCCGCAAGTGCATCCACGAGGCTTTGAGGAAGTCTGTGAAATGCTCTCGAGGAGTTGTGCTGCCACTGTGGTTCAGGGAGAGATGATAAAACTTTTTGTACACAGCTCCTTSAGCAGGAACAAAACACAAATTTACAGGGTCCATACATACCTACCTGACACAAAAGCACCCTCCCAGTCTAACTAAAGTGCTGATAGTGTTTTAGTTTATAATTAGACTGGGAGAGATGCGAATTTAATACTTCCCCACCGGCAGCAGTGGTGACAGCTACAGTTTCAGCACCTTGTAATCAGGATTTGTACTTCTCTAGAAATTGCTATGACTTCRGAGGCTGTCTCAGAGGTTGCCCGCACTCTCCAACACCTCCCCTATTGCGCCCACCCCTCRCAGAACTGATTTTGAACCTAGGGGGAACATACAGCTTAGTGCATTTCCCCCGTTCTGGTGCTGTTTGACAGTCTTGGGAAAGTTGCCTTGGCCCATCTGAACCACCACCGTTTTACCAGTTCAGAATAATCTGACGGGATTAAATGTTATAGGGCTTTAACTGATTTTAAGTGTCGGGATTCTTGCGTGGCACATACGTGCATTTTAATGATCCATTGCTTTTGTTCGCTTTTCATTGGAAAAAGTACTGCTAACAATGACCAAGGCAACCCCAACAGCATATAGAGGATAAAATATTTCTCAGCTGTATCAATTATYTTTATTTTTGTGCATAATGTAATTCACAAAAAGAAAGGAACCTTTTCCAGAACATTGCAGGTATTCACTGATTTTCATCAAAAGACATTAAAAGAACACCCTTAAGAAGTCCCACGTGCTGAATTATAGAATATCAAACAAAAGCACAGAGAACTGATAACACTCAGGTTTTCTCCAGTTCTGAGAAGAGCTCAGTGAGGCCATCACATCAACATTTGGTACACATGAGCCACAGGGAAGATGGAATAACTGAAGAAAACTGATGTTTACCCAAATAACTCCAAAAATCTTTTTTGTGGCAGCTTTTGTTGAGTTTGGTAAAGCAAAAAGGGATGTGAAAAGCCCAGTTTCAAAATCTCATGCCTGAGGCAGCTGTCTAAGCAAGTCATCACAAGTGAAGTGATCCTACAATATAGCTGAAATTTTAACTGGATAACCCATCAAAAACACAATAGAGATGTATCATGTCCAGTAACTTGGAAGCTGTGAATCTTTTCTACTCAGTAGAGAAGTCTTAAAGATTTACTTCCAGCTCAATACACCATGCAAGGGGGAAAAAAAAAAAAAACATAGTAGACTTCATTTCTCAGATTACACTGTCAACTTACTGCATCGCTGAAACTAGACAAGAAAGAAGTATACTCAAGYTTTGCGGATTCTTATCATCTCTTCAACCAGTGCAGGACTAGTCCTGCAAAGCATGCGAATAGTTTGTCTGGCCTAGATTAAATTGACTGCAGAAACTGGAAACATATCCCTGCCTTCCAGGGGCTTAAACACTTGTATGCCTTTATTATTTGCATGCATAACTACTCCTGTAGACAGAGGGACGACAGATTGCATTGCCTGTCTGACGAGAAGCATAAGGGAAATGACTGTTGGAAGGTGAATACAAGCTACCGCTTTTCTCCCTATATGAGTAGCTTTACGGCAGAAATTAAAATACGGCCCAGGCCTAAAGAGCTCTTCTGAAGCTACTGATGAACCAAAGTACAGCGGGGAACAACTGAAAACAACTGCGTAGCACAGAAGGTAGTCTCATCAGTAGACTGTAGATTAAGTCACACACCCAGCACCCACATGGTTTCAGCTTAAAATTACGACTTTCTTCCCCTTTTCAGTACCACAAATTTTCAGTGTATTTCAGTGCAGTCCTAGTCCTCCACAAAGCTCAGCCAAGAACGAGCCAACTATCCTCTCTGAACTAACACTTCCACTTTGAGGGACCTACGCTTCCACTGGTAAGTACCTACGCTTTACGTTACACGGGTAACTTTACAGACCTGGGAATGGTTAAAAAAGCAGCGTCGTGCTCTTCATCAGCATGCCGGCAGACCGCAGAAGTGCAAAGCAGCTGCCGCCATAGCTGCAGTAAGAAAAGGATCAAAATTAGCGCAAGGCCGGGTCAGTACCGCTGCTGTTACTCAGAACTCATGTCAAGAATAATCAGGTCAGCTCTGTCCCGCTGCTTGAACGGAGAGCGAGCAGAGAGGCGCGGAAGCCACAGAATGAGTGAGGGGAGGGGAAAAAAACACAGCAGGCAAGAGGAAAGGGTATGAGTGGGAAGATCCCACTGACACCTTTGCAACAGCCTCGACATTTGCTACGGGAAACTGGAGCAGTTTGCAGCATTTCCCCCTGCCGGGCTGAGCAAGAGGGGGCGCAGGCAGGAGCCCTACATGTCTGGGGGGGTACCAGCTTCACCCTGGCTTTGCCTGGATGATGGAGTGTCTCACGTTATTAGCACAGTCCACTAGCTATTAAAAATTGGATATGTTTTCTAAATTATGTGAATGGATGCATTGCGGATGCATGTGATAGACTGGAAGAGAGCAGTACCGTAATAAATCAACGAGAAACTATGGCGAAAGAAATGGGACACCAAGCAAAGAAAATACATCCATTACAATACTCACTAAATGCTGATACGGTGCAAGAACTATTTCTGACATGCTCGAATTACACAGCGTTCTTGAAATTATGCAAGCAAATCTGTATAACAACACAAGATTATCAACGGATTTATAGACCGCTTCATTACTAGCTCAGCATAATGGGACGAATTACTAACGATTTGTCTACTTTATTAGAAGGGACATGGAAAATTTCACACATCTAAACCAAACCAACATTACTAGATTTTTTTAAAGCAAGAATAAAGCAGTTGCTTAAGGGACAAGAAAAGAAGGTAACTAGAACTGCGAAGCCCTTCTCTTCTTTTCCAGAATTACAACCTGGAACTTGCAGTTTGTTTCTTTTTAATATTAATGATCCTATGACAAATTTGGTTAAGTAATGGCATATATTTTGGGGAACGCCATCATTTTAGATGTCCATTTACAGTTTACTTGTAGACAGTAAGGTATCTTCAGAGCAGAAACTCTTGAAATCATCAGTACATACATTACTACTCTTAAGAGTTTCAAAAAATTCTTATTTGAATATTATATAAAGTGTAGTTTCCTACACTTGCCTATATTTCAACTATTTTAGCCCTATCTAAAATACACAGAAGACTAATTTTGTCACCAGATTACTTTTAATGAACTAAAGAGAAATCAGCTAATTTAAAACATTATCCATTCACAGTTCTACAGAGTCCATGGAAACAGCATTTCTTCAAAGGTAAAATACTTGCTATTTTTTAGTTCAGTGCAAAGTATTAATTTCAACATTACATACTTTTTCTCCAAGCCTTTCATTCTGCTCCCATTACAGTTACTAGAGTTCAGCTCCAATAAAGTAATTAAAGCATTGCAACTTCAGATATTTCTAAACTTTTATTACAGGTGCATGCACACTCAAAAGCTGCATAGCGTGGTTACTGGTATAACAGCCAGCTGAAATAAAAGTGCCTTATGATATGTTAGCTTGGGCACAGCAGTACACCACCTCGGGTTTTGGACTGGAACCAGCTTATTCCCACTGAGCTCACAGCAAGCACCTGCCTGCAAAAGCCATTTCCCTAAAGAACAACGTCATCAGGCAAAAATGGGAAAGAGATCTAGGAGAGATTTCAATATAGARAACATATCCAATGTACAAGTCTTGCTGGAGTCTCTAATTATTCATTTGACTTTTTTTAAAACAAGTTAGAGCAGGAAAAGATTTAGCATTTGAAAGAAAGCTGGGAAGTGGCTTTCAAGCTGGGCAGGAAGGCTCCAAGGGACACCACCATGCACARCTAGAGATTAGAAAAACTGGTTAAATATACCGCATGACTAAAGAATGGTTTTAAAAAGCCAACAACAACACAATAAAACCAAATAGGCCAAGCCAGAGCTACTTAAAACCTGTCAGGGAAGAAATCTGAATGAGATGACGCATTTCATAAGATCTGCCTACATCTACTTYGCTACCGTAGCCGTGATAATAGGCCCAGGTTCAAGACTATTAAAAATACCACGTGGGGGAGCATGCAAGGGAGCAGAACTGGTGTTGTATTTCTGAAACAGTTAATAAAACATACAGCCATGATTTTTCAAACCTCAAAATTAGATGCTAATTCCCCATCTTTCAAAACGTCTTGGTTGTGTGCAGCACTGAAGACAGATAAGAAGAGCTGTCAGCTCAGCTACCCCACATATACAATTTAGGTTTTGAAATTATCCCTTTTCAGGCAGGCTGTGATTCTAGGCAGAGCAAATTATGGTAAATTGAACTTTGTATTCCTGCACTTGGTATGCTTATACAGGCAAAACAAACTGATAATCTTGAAAGCAGCAGGTAGTGCGGTGTCACGCGCTTCCCAAGACTCCACACTTAAATACTACTGACTCCTCTTAATCTGCACTSAATATTCTGCACACAGAAATTACTGTCTCTGCCCACTCTTCAACAGGGAGTAAAGCTTACAGAGCACTCTGGCTGCTACCAATATCATAGAGATTGCAGTCAAACTACAAAAYTCTATTTCAAAATAAAGTTGCCAGCACCAAGTATTTCAAATCCGAAATACAGTTTTAAGTAAAGCATTTTTAAATACAGAATGCTTTATAAGYTTCTCCACGTAAACGTTTATTCAGTTAGGAGCTAGTCTTGTAAGGCCAATGGGACCTATGCCTTATTTACCAAAGCGAAGGAAGACATAAATATTTGTGAAATTCTATAATTTTATGCTCTTCAAAATTAGACTGTAAAGGTAGGCTCCTGTAAAAACAACATGCAGAAAGGATGCTGGATTAAGGGTAGGAGATACAGAACTACTGATCTGAATTTTAACTTTTGAAATGCGGTATTGGAAACGGACTATTTTGCCCTCCTCAGCCACTCTCTCCAAGATTACAGAACCCTTCACAGSTAGTTCATCCACCTGGAAAGAGCCCTGCAAGGTTTCCCCACCTGGGCTTTCTCTCCACTGGCCMGGTGACAACACACATACACAAGCACAGATGCGTCTTGCCAGCACGGCCCTCAGTGAGGGCTAAAAGGCAGTACGGCAAGAACACGCGCAAACACACAGACCCGTAGGTGTATTCAAGGCCCAGTATTTCCTAGTATTGTTTTTTTTTTTTTTTTTTTTTTTTGTGAGCGGTAGTAGGATTTTAGCACGATCTTCACACGTCGGTGTTAAATGATACCAGAACGATACTACGAGAAGTGAGGAAGTGGCTGCTGACAGAAGGCAAAACATTAGACTTATGAATGACTTGCAATTTCAGATGTTACACAAGTACAAGTTTAAGAGGCATAGACGTATGACAGCAAAGAAATTTGGGCACAGGGCCCATCAATGGATCTTAATGTATACGTATTCACAACTCAATGCATGAGAAGTTAAGYGGATAAATCACTAGGGAAGGAGCTGAAAATATAAAACACAATATAAGGAACAAGACAGAGTGATCTGCAATGCAGCCTGGTATTTCGGCAACAAGTATACTCCCAAACTGATGTGTAAGAATAAATATTGAAAGCCATTTATTTTTTTAATTGGAATGGATGTACAAGATATAAGAGATATGTATATAAATACAAATACACTCAATGTCTTAAAAACATTCATTAAAAGTCCTGATTAATGAACAAAGCAAGAAACGTGCAGTAATACAGGGCACCCTGTGCACTACCTTTACTGTGCTGTTTTATCATCTTTTCCCAGACATTCATAYCTTATTTTTAAATTGTGATAGTTCCTATACTAGAGGCTCCTCTAYTATAATTAATACTTAGTTTCAAATAATGAACCATGTACTTCTCATAGTTCCCTCAGTACTCCATGGYACAAGAATTATGTGAAGGCATGAAATCTTCAAGTTTACAGATAACCTCAGATCAAAACAGACACAGGGACAGCATAAAATCTCAATCCATGTGGTTGCTCAGAACTCTTGCACAATATCAAAAAAACAATCAAAAAAACCCCCCAAACCTCAAGAAATGTGCCTGCTGCCCATCCAATGTTACTTTTCTCGTAAAACTAAAAGTTCTAAAAACGTAGGTGAAACAACAGTAGAGACAAACWTTGCACATCAGTAACATGAAAGCCCTGCTGGAACTGAATAATGTAAATTATTCAGCTGGCAAATGAAAATGTATTACTTACAAATGATTCAGTCATCTTTTCACTACTGCTGAAGTTAATAATTATATCCATGCCGTACTGACTCCTAGGAGCAGAACAGGACTACCACCAATTTGTATACTGGGTATGAGTTCTTCAGGCATGTCTTGCCGGTTTAGTAAATAATTAGACATGAATCTATTGGGAAGCGTCCCCAATTAGCTTACTAAAAAACACCAATACTTCAACTTACTAAAAACTTTTCACCAAATTAGCAGCCTGAGGAAGGAAAATATCCTTTGCTCCTCCAAATGTCAAGAAAGCTATCATTAATGCAAGGGGGGGGCAGGAAAAAAACCCACTACTCCCAACTCAGATTGCTGGGTTAAGCCTCAGTCCTACAACTGGTTGTCACAGCTGACGGGCCAACCAAGAGGCCTCCAGCCCTCTGCAGCACAGCAGGCACGTTCGGGTTCAGGCAACGTAGCCAGAACCATGCTGCTCTGTCCTCCTTGCCGTCCTTCCTCAGTAAGGCAGGATTTAAATCTCTCCCATGACTGTGCGTGTGTAAGATACTCAATCTTACACATTTTTTGCGACAGGAAGTAAGCACTCTTCATGAAGTGAAAAGAGCAGGGTGAAAAACTAGCCTAAAGACTGCTTTCCACTTTCCACTCCTAGTTAATTTTGCAGTCACTTCTAAAAAGAAAAGGAAAGCTCCTGAACTACATAATAAAGACAAGGGCTGGCTGGGAAGCAAAATTAAACCAAGCGGGACACAGGGAGGAGGGGGGGAGGAAAAAAAAAAAAGAGAGAGCTCTAGCTGGCAGCTTTTGGCTCGGGATGTGTCTTGTCACATGGCGTTGGTCTCCTTACCAAGCAATGAATCACATTCAAATTAACATGTATTTTCCTATGAGTTTCCAGTCTTCGCAACGCTACAGTTGCCACATGAATGTTACGCAATCGCAAAAAGGGGACAGCGCTGACATACAGGAAATGCAATGATCGCCAGGCACAGGAGAGATACCTGTACTGCAAAAATCTGGAAGTTATTTTAGAGAAGGGGATCTGATTAAAGTCTGAATTCATTAGCAGATAGTAATGTAGTTATGGCATTGAATTTAATTTTTAAAGAGACATTACAGAATATGGGAGCKACTGCAAGATGCAAAGTCAGGAACACCAGCCCTTACGCTGGCAACCAGCAAAGGAGCCAGAGTGTCACAAACCTGTGTTTCAATTTTCCAGTCTGAAACACAGAAAGTGACTAGAAGTGTTGTAAAAACTGAGTATTTTACTAAAAAGACGTAGAGTACTGTGCAAGCACTATATATCAGTGTAACTCTGAATAAAGTAGTTTCCCAAGTAGACTTTCTTGGCACCATTTATGTTGGTTTTATAAAGAAAGCTTAGATTTTTCACATTCACATTACAACAGAGCAAACAATATTTTTATTTACTAGATGCTAACTCACGTAGATGCAAATAAACTGATTCAATCTTTAAACATAGCACCTAGCATCTTAGATTTCCTGTGCTAGCTGCAGAAGAAACAGAGTAAACTTGACTGTATGTTTAGCCAACCAGAAAATACACCTGCAATGCTGATYCTGAAAAATTCCATAACATTTGATGAAATGGATACATAACGGAGCTGGAAGCAAGTTTCTCTGGGGGAAAAAAACAATTATTTTGTGTTAGCAGCACTGCTCAACACTTTGTAGTGAAATGTAAAAATAACTTCTCTTGAGGCAAGAGCAGTAAGCAGGATCTGCTTCCCAATACTGTAATATGCTGAGAATATAATCATTAAAAACCTTCTCTTGAAGAAAATAGAACTTTAGAACGGACATTAATATGGTAAAGCAAAGTCCTTGGCTTCTAGTTTCCCAAACCACACTAAGATAAGTGCCAGGGAGGAAATTAACTCAATATAGAATATTTATAGCCAAAATTTCTAAAGACAATCACCGAAACATTGGAACGATTGTATTCACATTTGGCTGCGCACTCMTAGGCAAATGCATTGCCTTACATTTGCCCTCTTAATCTCAGGCTCAGTCAGCTGATCTGAGGAACGCATCCAAAATATTATACAGGATTGAGTCAATCACCTGCCTCTGGGGTAGGGAACTCCACAACCAAGTCATGATTCAGACACTTCTCATGACCTTAATTTCACCTATGTTTGTCACAGGGAATTACAGATACAATTTATTTTGAAAAATCTAGCGAGATTAGTGAATTACGTAGCTCTGGAGAGTCTTCTGCAATATTTAACTTGAAACTATAATACCAGCTATCCATTTCCCTAACAAGAAAGATTTCTTTTTAAAATAAGTATTAATACGAAACTCCAAACACTCAGCTTTGTATAACACCATCAAAATTCTGTTTGACTGGATCTTAAGTTAATCAAAACTGAGAGTCAGTACCCAGTACCTAAATTGATGAAAAGGAAAAGCACAAAACCATACACCCTGCGCACACCTCTGAAATCAGTGCCAGCAAGCTGGTACACAGGAGCCTCTTCTGACACTGTAACCTGCTATCTGGTTTGCATAAGATACCGTTTCAGGTGAAACACAGCACTTCAGTTTGCCCAGCTGGAGTAGTCAGTACAGGAAAAGCAAAACACTAGCACTGAATACCCTCTGCCGGCGCCGGAACTCGGCAGTTCAGCTGCTGTCGCAGCTTGCGCTCTCCGCCAGGAAGGAGCGCGAAGCCTTTGGACGGCGCGCCGTCAAGGGGCTGCAACCCTCTGCTCTGTCACCCGCCTTTCAGCGCCAGATGAGCCGCACTGCTACTTACGCGGCCGCGCAGTTTCGTGAAAAATTCTGCCTAATCACGCCACGATCGGGCTCCGCGCG
>NW_028187089.1:643850-693009 GCF_003343005.1 Rhea americana
GCGCTCGGGCCGCGCCGCGGGCGAGACCCGCGCGGGGGGCGGCCCCTTCCTCCGCAGGTCGCCCGCGGCGCGGTCCCCTCGTGCCCTTCCTCGCGGGCGCTCGGGAGAGGGACCGTTTCTGGGTCGGCGGGAGGCGGAAGGGGAAGGGGGGAGGACGCCGCTTTCCCCCGGCCTGCTGGCATCTCGGCAAGGTCATCCTCGCTCTTTGCTCCTCTCCTAACTGCCTCTGTGAAACGCAGGAGGAATAATTATATCCACTTTTAAAAGCAGCTTGACATCCTCATATGAAAAGCTCTATGGTAATGGCAAACATTTGTATTTTTAGAAGGCTTCGTCTCGAGAGTGCCAACAACAATAAAAATAGAAAATCGTATAAGAGCTGTAGCCAAAAGCAACACAGACCAGTAAATAAATCTGTAAAAAAAATTTTGTTGTGGAAATAAAATCTCTCTGCAACATGCACAGGCGCCTATCTTTGCATGGAGCAACCCAATGAGTGGTTAGTGAAATCTCCAGAATCATCCAAATGTTTTCAAAGTTACTCTGAGTTTTGCAAACATTTGCCCTTTAATTTAAGCTATTGTTTTTCCAATAAAATTCGAATTTAGAACACGCTCTATTTTTTAGCTAAATATAAGTCCATTGTACACAAACAATGAAAATTTCTTTTAAAAACAATTCTTATTCTCCATGCCAAGGGTTATACAATCTCAAATAGTGTGAATCCTTCTGCATGGTTTCAGTCAGTGAAAAGACAATTGCACAATTTACCAAATCAGATACAGATCAGATTAGAAAGCCCCTGGCTTTTATTAGTATCTTAAGAGAATTCTTTCAGAATTAGAGTCTAAAAGTTACCACTCTTAAAAAAGCGGCACTGGAGAACGTATTTGGAGAATATATGGGAATATGGGAGTGGGTGGGTTTTTGTAGTGTTAAAAAACATTCTCTCAGGAAAGAGATTCCTGTACTCAGTGGAAAATTGCTTTGGTTAAGAACMCAAGAAGACCAGGCTAGTGTGTAAGAACTTTAGATTGAACCATATTAGAAGAGGAACTAGAAATCGATTGGGCTTCTTCCCAGATTCAGCCCAAGCCTGTGCTCTCTCAGTTGCTTTGACCAACCAGAAGCCCTCACAGCTGCCAAAAGTAGTAGTTCAACATTTCCTTCACCACGGGTCTTTCATTCCTGCCCCCACGCATCTCCTTGCCTGTGTCGGCACCAGCATCCGTACAAACACACGGTGAACAGCTTGTTGAGTCTCCCCTCGTGCAGCAGCTTCTCCATCCCCTCAATTGCTTCGGTTGCCCAGCTCCATACCTTCTCACGCTGCAGCATGTCCTTGGGATGCGGAGAACTGCACAGGGCACTGGAGATGTGGATACTCCAAGGTTTTACGTGGCAGCAAAATGATAACCTCTGTCACGTTCTCCACATGATGGAGATAATACCCCACATTTAGGCAGCTCTTGGGCAGCTGCTCGGCACTGWGCTGATGATTTCTGCCAATGATGACTCCAAGATCTCTTCCGTAATTTATAGTGCCTCTTTCAAGTTCAGSATCATTGAAGCATACTCTAGATTATTTTTCTCTAGATGCTTTACCTTACATTTTTCTATACTAAAGCTCCTCTGCAAGCCGCCTGCACGCTCACTCACTCCTCTGAGATCCTGCTGGCATTCCTCAGCATTGGCACCACATACAACTGCCCCAAAGGACTTTTCTGCTTCTGTCAACTGCATTGCCTCTCTTTGGAACAAGTCAGTAAATCTGTATTCTTCTAGGAATATCTTTGCTTGTAGAGCATATTTCCCTTGACATTGCTTAATTTATCTGGTCTTTTTTGCTAGGCTGAAAATTTTCTGTCCACCCAGAAGCTGATAGATATATTGTTTGTCTTTATAGGAGGAATATTGTGAGGAATAATTTTATATTACCCACAAACACATGCTTTTAACAGCAAATGGTAACAAATGTTCCAACATCCAGCTGCTAGGGGGGGGGGACAGTAACACATTGTTGCTCGCTAATCCCAAGGTTTATAATTTGTCCAGCTCAATAGCACATTTCAAAGCACACTGTTTATTGACTACAAGATGCTGAGCATTCTCCTCTCATTTTGCCTGTTCTTACAAAATTTCTGTGAGGTTAAAGAACCCTGGTTACAAAATTTTCAGGAAAAGATTTTYCACTGTTTGGGCTTTTACAGAAATCTGGAAGGAAATTCATACYGGAGGATTTAAAACCTGTTTGCATCGGAGCCATGTCCTGCAAGAYGCATGATCTGGTGGCTCTCTCCCAGCCCTCCAGACACTTTGTTMCACCTCCTCATCAGCGGACTATCATGATGGACAAAATAATACTACCTAGTGCTTACACAGCAACTCAGCACAAATATTGCTTCAGGATCAGTTTTTAGAGGGGAAACTGAGCCTTAGAAAAATGACACATCCATAAATCTYTGGATCCTGTGCTTATTTCAGTGGACTGCTGTGCATCAAAGTTCACACTTCATGTGCTGAGGTCCTCCATGATGCTGGCACAGAAACTGAGATCTTTTGGAAACCCACCCCCTAGATTACCATCTCTTTGAGAAGTGATGGTAATCCAGAGACCTGGCCTGATTTTCCACCCTCCTGWGCTAGCTCTGTGCCATGCCCCTGGGCTCTAAAACCTACATGGGAGACCTCTTGGATGCGTGATCATTGGAAGCAGTTGCATGAAAGCAGCTGAGCAGAAAAACTCTTCTGGGTGTCTGCAGCCCCTACATGAAAAGCCATGCCTACCGTCTGCCTGGTGGGAGCAGGCAGAAGACAGGAAAAGTCTGCACAGCCGGGTCTCCATAATCTGTGGTTGGATTAGCTGCGGTGCCACTTTCCCTTAACGTCACAGCGTGACAGAGTGCACGTCTCAGAGGAATGCTGCTCGCACCAGGCCGGCCTCTGCCCACTGCTCTTCAAAGCTGGCCCTGCCCTTTGCAGCCCTCTCTTGACAAGTTTTTCCAAGATGAATGCTCCAACTGTAATTTCTGTAGTTCCGTTTGCAGCTATTTCATATTATTTACAGTTTGGCTTTATCTGGGCCATMCCCTCCCCATTGCGCTTCCCCTTTTTTTTCGCTCCCCGTGACCCTTGATAGCTGAGAGCCGATTGTAACCAGTGCACGCTTACATTTTGTCATCCCTACAGACCTCGCAGCCGCCAGCTGTCTTACAACTGCTCCAGGTTTTCCTGGAGYGGTCATTCATCCTTCATTCCCTCTATCTCGCTCGCCCCACGGGAAGGATATCGAGTCCTTCCTGAGCCTTCCCAAGACTGTCACCAGCACTGAATTCACTTTTCCATGTCCAGAGGACCAACAGTGCCCCAGCCCAGTGCTGACCCTCATTCCAGTGGCCTGTTAAGATGAATAACATGTATAAGGAAGTAGATCAAGTGTCTCTCRGAGGATATAATATGAGCTAGCATTTTGGAATCATCCACTGCTGTGTGAAAACTGGGGAAAAAAACGTGTGCTTATTTTCACGAAGTGTCCCATCAGCTTCAGCGCTCGGAAGGGGCCCAAGCGCAGGACACAATGGGCCGGGGAGAACAACAGAGCCTGGGCTTGGAAGCGATTGAAAACGCAGAGGAGTTAGGCAGGCAGAACAGCGTAATTCAAAGCGGAATTAGAGCAGGGCAGTGGGTGACTGTATTCTGCTGAAAACCCTACCGTGACGACAGAAAACCAGAAGGATCTCGTTTTAGCAAAGCGCCGAGGGACAGCCCGTAAAAGAGGCAGCGGGGCGGATAGAGCGAGCAAGCGAGCGAGCGCGGTTCATGGAGGCACTCGCTCGGCGCCTGGCCGGAGGAATGTCATGGTTTCCCTGTGATTGGCTGGGGAATGGAGGAGTCAGTTTTCACGGGGGTTGATCAAAAAGTTTCCCTTTGCTTTCCAGARTTGCTGTCTGAGCAGAGGCATCGGGAAGAGGAGGCCGGGCACTCCGACATTCCTCAGGAAAGCTACTTAAATGAAATGAAAAGGCCTCTCTATGCAAGGATTTACAGCCGAGAAAAGACGCGGAGAAGCTGCTTTCCTTCCTTTTTCCCCCRACTCGCAGGGCAGCTGATCAGCTCCCACTTCTGGCATGCGTCTCACCTCTCAGGATACGATGTCACAGTATTCTACTAACTTCCTCCTGCTTCCCATACCCGAGTACCCCGTGCTAGACTGCGTGCCCAACAAAATCATCAAGCTCGTGGTACTGGGTGGCAGCAGCGTTGGTAAGACAGGTAAGCCCGCAGGTGTACTTCCATGCTCTTTGCTCCCCGCGTGTACTTACCGGCTAATTTCCAGCTCGGCTAGACCCAGCAGACAGTGTAAACTCTTAACCGCAGCAGCAGAAATATTTTACGTTGCTGTTTTGAAAAATGCACCGGGTAATTTGTGAGGCAGGTTGGCTGGTCCTACAGACTTAGGTCAAATGCRAGCAGTTAAGCGGACAGGGCACTGCGCTGGGAGCTCTGCAGTCACAAGCGATACTCTGTGGTCTTGGGCAAACTATTTAACCTCCAAACATGGGAGGGGTGATTTTTATTCTCCTGTTGTAAATGTTTTATGCTCTGTGGACAGAATGTATTTTTTCCGTATTATTGTCTAAAGCAGAGGAGAAGAAGGGAGGCTAAAGGATGAAGTGAGTGCTACCTCTTTTGAATGCRGGGTTTATGATTTCAGAAATTAAGGCCAGATTTTGTTTTACTACATCTGATGTTCCACAGCACTCAGGAAAACATTTAGTTGCTTGGATTTGAAACAGCCACATTTTCACATCATTTTTAAATAACTTGTAGAAGATACCTACACTGTCCATTTCATTTAAGGGTACCAAAGAAGTGACTGTGTAACTATTATGAGAAAAATGATTTTTATAAAAGAAGCCTATGACAGAGCTGTTTGCAGAAGAAAGCTTTGTACTTAGATA
Organism: Rhea americana; assembly: GCF_003343005.1. Lineage (NCBI taxonomy): Eukaryota > Metazoa > Chordata > Aves > Rheiformes > Rheidae > Rhea > Rhea americana. The sequence goes on from NW_028187089.1 coordinate 648,812, forward strand.
TTAACTGCATAGTTTTACAGGTGATTACAGATCTGCTGAGATGAGAACACTACAGAAATAAAAGTTCCTATTACCATGAAGGGACTTTAAGTCTTATAAGACATCAAGAATAAGAAAAATGTTCTAATCCAATAATGTATGAAAGCACCACTAGTTAAGATGCAAAAGAAGGTGCAGAGCACCACAGCATGACCCCTGTGTGTGTAGCACATGCAGTTTGTTCGGTGGGTGTGATTAGATATCACTAATGTGTTTCATGAGGACGACTGAGGATTTTTAAGCCTGGGAAGAACCATTAGATCCATCAATCTTATTTCTTACATGACACAGACATCTTAAATTTGTGTTTGGGATGAGTTTCAGGATTGTAAGAGTTTGCTTTGTTGTATTTTTCCTGAATTATCTTATACCAAAGGTCAGATTGTTTTATCTGCAATCATAACAAACAGTACTCTGCAAGTAACGCTGAGTAGCCTGACTGAATCTAAGAGACCATTTACAATACAAGTTGCCAAAAACTCTGCATTAGGATGCCACAGCTTGGCCCCTTTTTTGTTTTTTTTTTTTTTTTCCTTTTCTTTTGAGTGCAGAGAGAGGCCTTTGCAGAATAATGTATGATCAACAGCCAGATTAACTTGTTTCCTATTATACTAACTCTTCCAGTAAGGTATTACATGTGTTCTTCAAAGATTGATTTTGGTTCATGTTGAAGACTCACATTTTTGTCATTGTTTTACAGCCTTGGTTGTGCGCTTTCTCACAAAAAGATTTATTGGAGACTATGAAGCCAATACGGGTGAGTCTGTTTTCTACTGCAGTATTGCAGATAACTTGAAACAGAATCTGCTCTTGTTTTGTGCCTGGTGCCTATTACAGGAAAGCCAAGCAGTGTGAGATGTCCATAAGGTGCATATTTCCAGTTAATAGCCTGAAGCTACASAGGCAATAAATCCAAGGCTTATTATTTATGATCCTTTCAGCCATTTTTTTTCCAACTTGATGGAAAAGCATYGGAGTGAAAGGTCTGCTTGGAGACATACCGATACTGAAAGGCTGGCTCAAGGAACAACTTGCGTATCGATGAAACCGCAGAAGCCCCGTGCTGCTCTCTCTCTGCACCCCTGGGGAAGGCAGTGGAATTCCAAAGGGCGTAAAAGGCAGCTCAGAACTTTTTCTGTGTACTTCCTTTCTTCAGTGGCTTTTATGCTAAGGGAGATTGCCAAATTTAAGCCTTCTTYCCATGACACAAGCAAAGTGGCCATGCAAACTCCTTCTGCTTTGTTTCCTGTTTAATCCTGACCTGTAAGGACACCTCAAAGACTGCGTTCACATCAACTGTTTAATTCATAGCCTCTGTTCTGCGCAAGGTGCCAGCCGTGCTGGCCAGCATTGTAGAAAAGATCTTTGTACACTGAGCTCATACCTACTAGCACATCCCACACATCTCATAGTTTTGGGGTCAAGTAGGACTGGATTCAAAGCAGTGATTGCTTTGGATATTACTTTGGAGATACATGCTGAATTTAGAATGACGAGTTAGGAATGGCGATAGTAGTACAAGACACCTTTGATCTCCGCCTGTCTGATGAAATATAGTCTGGAAGGAGGGCAGCTCCCTCCTACTGACTGATGCAACCTGGATGGTTGCCTGCACTATTTCTCTTTCTTCTCCTTCACCTTTCCTATGGGAGACCGTACATCATGTTAGACTTCAGAGCTTTGCAATGGATCATTGCCAGAGACATTGCTGATAACCAGCAACCAGGTTTCCCATAAGCTACCAGCCCAAGTGCCACGCTGTAGAATAAACAAATATACCAGAAACATGAAACAGGTAGTAGTGTATTTGTGATCATTCAGCCATGCTTATCCTTCAGTTTGGTACAAGGCAGACAAAGCCAGTGGCTGGAAACACCTGCTCTTTTCTCTGCAATGCACTACAGAGTAGGAATAGTATGCTATCCGGTCTTGGTTCAGGGTTACAGTATCTTCCCCATAAAACAGTGCTGTCCAGCTTAAGATCTGATTGTTTCCAAAAAAAAAAAAAAAGGATCCCAGAAGGGCTRTACCACCCCACAGAGTCAGAATTAAAATATAATACGGTAATATTGGATCAAGATGCAGCAAACTGCCACAGTAAATTTCCTTATATTGTGAATGTTAATTTTCCATTGAAATAAAGAGACTTGCTTGACCAAATTTTATGGAATTAATTTTCAGAAGTAATGGCACTGTTGTCACTAATTGACCTCCCTGGTGATCTGAATTCCTTGCTCTCCAGGAGATGGTATTTCTCCAGCTCTGAGCTGAAGCACATTGTTTTAGCAGGAGCAGTGAAAATTGTATTTGGACAACATTAAAAGGTCGCACACAACAGCTGTGGATATAGCATTTCTTTGTAAATCCATGTGACTTGTATTAAGTTCTAAGGAAAAATTATGAGGACATCAACCTCTGAAGCTATCTTTATTACAACAATGGATATTTCATAAGGTCATAACTTCAGTTTTCTTTGACATTCAGCCTGTACTCCAATAACAAAATACTGTTCAAATCCAGAATAGCAAGAGTCTTACAAAGGCTGGGGCAATCCTAGACTTTTTGAAGCAGCGCTTGGCCCCTGCATATCAGTCATTTGGATTACCAAGAACTCAGATACAAGGTAACAATATGAATCAAAACCCTGAATGGGATTTTTGTGCCTGCTGTACCTTTTTTGATTCAACACACAGTACCACCCTTCCTAGCTACTATCCCAGGGGTGCAGTGGACCCACAGAGCAAATACAAAACCACTGTATTTTAGTGACCAGCCACACACCACAGTGGTGCCATTCATTTTATACAAGCAGCTGCATATCATAAGGCTCAGAAACCCAAGCTGCAGCACTTTCATTTTGACTTTATGCACTCTTCCTTCTTGTTACAGTCACCGACTCTAATGATGTTGTTCTTCCACCAGGTGCTTTGTATTCAAGGAAGTTCACCATAGATGGGGAACAGATCTCCCTACAGGTGCAGGACACACCTTTTGTTTCACTGGAGGTAAAATATCTGCTTAATATATCATTACTTTACAACACAGTTTGGTTTTTGCCAACACTTTTCATCTGTAAGTGACTACTTATCAGCAGAAATATGTGTGAGCTCAAACCCAAATGACGCCAAAGGTGGGAATTTAAAGCACTGCCAATATGAGTCCTTGAAGAAGTTAAATCAGGCTTCTCTAAGAGTAAGTCAGAATTAAAAGGAATATATTTCAAATACATTACTACATCCCAAGCCTAAATAGCTGTAAAACCTAGCTGGTAAAAAATAGCTGCCCGCTTTTTACGTGTTTTATTTCCTGTCAAATCGTTTCTGTCTCTTCATGGCAGAAAATGCTCACCTGCCTGGAGGTCCGGCTGGCTCATTTGAGACCCTCCTATGCACCAGACTCTGTCTTCTCTAAAAAGGTGCTTCTTTCCAAGAGGGCATTCATRGGGTGCCTTTCAGTGCTTTCCTTGCTTTTTTCTTTTCTTTTTTTTTTTAATTTTACTCATTCCTTATTTCTCAGATGCCAGCATTTATCCATATGCCTTTCAATCAGTGCTTAAGATAATACTTGGCTAGGAACCTGACTCTAAATATTCTTCAAAGCAGGATCCAGAATTAAGAGGTCTCTCTTTTTTTTTTTTTTTTTTTTTTGGAAGATCTGATTTACATGCTGAACCTAGGTTTCCATTTCCATTTTTTTTGATGGCTAGAAGTGGGTTTAAGTGGAAAGTGAGAAGCTTTGACCTGCTGCGAGGGTGTGCAGAGCAGAGGACCCCTCATTCATTCTGGACACTACAAAGCAAACAAAGGCAGCCATGGAAGTCCTCCAAATATTCAAGTGGGATTTAATAGCACAAAGGCTTTATGCCAGCTTGCTTAGAGAGGACAGGGCAAGAGGAGCTGTTGATGGTGATTAGATACAATTGGGAATGGCAGATAAACACACAGCAAAGGGAATCCCCTTTCTCTCCTAGCTCATGGAGGAAGGAGGGAGTGAAAGAATTTAATGCCCTCTTTCACACCAAATGTAGTTTTATTTTCCAGTTTCCCTKTTTTGATTAGATTGTGCCTTGAAGTACCATGGCTGTAGCTAGAGCTCTGCAAAATTCAGTAATGCCTTCAGCTGAGTTTTCTAGTAGTCAGAAATTAATTTTATTTAGTTAGGAGGAGCTTCAGTTTCTTCATCCCAGTCAGAGGCCTGCACTGTTTCAACAGTTCCCACAGATGTGCTTATCTTATCTTCAATCTCTGCTTGTATCAGATGATGTATCCCAAATCACTTGAAGGGATTGTTCCTGAACGGGAGCACAGTTAAGACTGAGAATGGATTGGATTTTCTGCCAAGATCCTTAAGGAAGAGAGATGTGTTTGCTGTCTGTAGGCTGAGGACAGTGGTTTGTGGGGGAAGTCATGCAGAATCGCTCAGGATTCTAGCCACACCAGAAATGTTAATGTTTAAGAGAGAAACAGCAGCAAACAGATAACTGGTTTTGTTAGGTGATTCACTGCTGCTTGAACTATCCATGGCAAGCGATTGTGTGCTTCAAAATTCACTCTCAGGCAGAGATTTCCATTTAAAATGTAGTCCCATTAGCCTCTGATTTTCCTGAATAAAGCATTCCATGGGGGATTATCCATCCATTTCACTGCTGGGTGGGCCTAGCTGGAGTAACTGAGAATTTCTGCTCATTAGGTCTCCCTAAACGTACAGCTTCTCCAAAAAACACTTGCCAGAGCAATTAGTTCCTTTTCCCCATAAAAGGAGTTTGTGGGTGAAAAGAGGCTAGCAGGACAGGAAGGGGGGCTAATTAGCTACAGACTGGATACAACCCAGACAGCAACAGTGCAAACTGCCCTTCTTCTCACAGTCCACCCTGTCCTGGCCTGACAAGGACATAAACCTTTTAAGGCAGGCTGCTGGTGAGGCTCTCCCTTTGCTCTGYGCTCCACTGAGTTTTGGGGGGGATGGGAGGAGGGATGATTTGTTAAAGAATTTCACTGCTAATAAAAGAAAACCAAGATTTAGCATTAAGTTACTGTGAGCTGGCAAGGGCAAAGAACTGCTAGGTATGATGAGCCACTGCCTCTGTCGGCAGTACTGATATATGTACACAGGGCAGTTAGTTAGCAAAACTCTTGTTGAAAGCTGTAAGCCTAATTTATACTCGAAGGGCTTCCGAGCCTTCCAAAATTCTGTTTCCCCTCTTCCTGCAGAAGGATCTTGTCTGTAGTCCTTTTTATTTTTTTTACTGTCTGATATACCATAAAAGAATTAATCAGTTCTGCTCATTCTTTTCAACCTCTACTTCTTGAGGTTAGGCTTTGTAATCCGTATATAACTGTTTAAATAAAAATGATCTGGTTTGGGAGATTGCTGAGCACAAACAAATCCTGTTAAAATGAGTGTGAACAGCAGCTATTCTGCACATTTTAAATATATATAAATATGCATATATATGTTATAATATATAGATACTGGAATATTTATTTTACTAATTTAACTTTCCCTAACAAATACTGAACAATGGCTAGCTTTTTACCAACAGTTATTTTTGTGCTCTTTCCTATGACAAAGTAAATCTCTGTTACAAAACCTCTTAATGCTTTTCCAGGTGTTTTATGCCTTAGGAATAAGTGGTTACATGGCGTCATGCGTGTATAGTAGAACAATGTTTTAATGATGGTGAAGCATCTGAGAAGTTGCCTGTTTTATTTTAGGAAGAAGCTGTCCAGCTTGTTACACTGGATCTGTTCTACAGACTCCAGTTCTCTAGAGTCAATTAGCTGACTAAATTGTTTACTGGGCCAATTATTTATGTTGGCCGATAATAATTTGATAAAACATTCACGGACATTAATGGGCTTTGGAGAGGATTTAAAACGCCTGTCCTAAGTCCAACTGAAGCGGACGAAGATTCCTAGAACAGAATTAGCAATAATAATAAAAAGTTGGGCTCTATGTTCATGATGGCGAACTCCTCTGAGAACATTCAGGAGCCTCTAATTCCCGCTGACTTCAACGAGAAGCGCCTTGTTGGATCTGGAAGAAATTACAAGGCTCCAGAGAGCCTGTACTATTGACAGGAATGTCAGTTGTTATCAAATCGAGCACACTGGCAATAACTGCAACAGCGATCTCCCTATCTAGCYGGGGAGCAGGCCAGCATGGATAACAAAGAGTAGAGGAATAGCTGAAAAATAGCTTCATCTTGAAGAGAGAGCGGATGTCTTTTCAAGCCCGATAGTGTTGTGTTCAGTTTTATATTGCCCACGCTGGTGATTGTTACGGCTGTCTGACTCGCAGCGGTGAGGGGCTGACCAAACGTGTGACAAGCAAAACAGGAGCACAAACCCTTTCCAGCTCCACAAGTCAACAAGATTTCACTTTATTTTCAGGTCCAGCAATTGGTTATTTGTAGTAAATTGCTTTTTCAAAGCAACTTTGAGTCTGAATAGCTGGAGAACTACATAGCAGTAAAACCTGTCAGGCTTCATCTAATGGAGTTAGTGAGAACCCCTGTCCATAGTGACATTGAACACCAAACTGGAAAAAGCCCAAGCAAAATGTCTTGGGTGGATACCCCTTCTTTTGCGGTAGTGTGACTGGCCTGCTAAAGTTGGCAGGTTTTCTAATGCTCTTATCATGCCAGTCGCGATTTTATCCACAGTAAAAAGGCAGTTTACCGTCGTATTCATTCACTGCAATAGAACACAAAATGAACCTAGACAGAGGTATCGCTATTTTGGCTGTTCTTTTCTTTTTAGCCACTCGGCTTTGACCCCTCTGCTTACCTTTCATATGCTGCTGATGCACAGGGGAACGTTGCGCTGTCCCTGATGCATCTCCCAGCAATCGGGGAGGTTTCTGCCTGTGCACTGAGCCACAGCTGCACATGAAAGCAAAGCCTGGACTATCTGTCTGACTCTTGCTCTGTCTGCTCCCTGCTCTCAATTGTCTAATCTCGCGCCTCTTGGTTTTGACGGCAGGACGACACTGACAACATTTGCTGCCAGGAGCAGATAAACCGCTCGATCTACTGGGCAGATGGTTTTGTATTCGTCTACTCCATCACAGACTATGAGAGCTACCGAGTCATCCGACCCCTGTACCAGCACATCCGTAAGATCCACCCGAATGCTAACATTCCCCTGCTCCTGATGGCCAACAAAGGAGACCTTCTGCGAGCCAGGCAGGTGTCCTCCAAAGAAGGACTCCAACTGGCCAGTGAACTGGGGGGCACTTACTACGAGGTGTCAGCCCGGGAGAACTGTGAGGGTGTCCACGAAGCCTTCCAGCAGCTCTGCCAGGAGGTCAGCAGGATGATTGGGAGCTGCAACGGAGAGAAGCGAAGAGGCCTCCACCTTGTCCGACCCAAGTCTCCAAACATGCAGGACTTAAAGAGACGTTTGAAACAGGCTCTGACTTCCAAAGGGAAATCTGCGACTACGCTTTGATGTAACCAACAGAAATTGTTTCCCACACCTCTGAAAAAAAAGGCAAGAAAGCAAGCTTGTATTAAGAGCAGCTCCAAAATTCAACAGTCAGGTTGTGCGAGAGGGTCTTTCATTTTGTCTTTGCCTCTTCCTTAAAAATCCRATATTCATTCAGCAAAGAGACTTATTGAATGTGCTCTTCGGGGCAAGAATTTAGAAACTGTGATTTAAAAAATAGATTGTCCCAGCCTATTTCCTTTTTAAAAGGGATACAGTCAAATAGCGTAGGCCTAAATGTAGATTTTAGTAATAAAAATAATTAAATCTTACTATTAAGAGAAATTACTTCTCTTTGGGATGGGAGTATTCCCAAACATAGGTAATGAGCCTTGGCAAGAGGCCATGAGAATGACATGAGCTATCCTGGGCAAGCAAAACTTGTAAGATCTACTTAGTTGGCCCAAGACTGGAAAAATAAAGGCAAAAAGAAAATGAATAGGATAACTAGTGAAAACTAATAATAATTAAAAGACAGCTTTTAAATTGTAGTTTAGAAAGTGTTCTCAGCAATATGGCAAGAGATTTGTTTATATGCAAGCTTTAGCCTTACAGTGTCTCTTTAAAGGCAGATTTGGAAAAAATCACCGTTTGCTTACATTATTTTCCCTTAAACCCCTACGAGCTATTACTGAAAACGACTGGAGGGTAAGACATATACTTTAGCAGCATTTTGTAGGTGGTTTCTTTATGATCTGCCTCTCATTTTTCTGTAGGTTTCCTGCATGGCAGTGAAAGAGGAAAAAATAGAACAGCATCACTGTAAAACTTGCAAAAAAATAGACTGTACTGATCAAGAGCAGGGAGGTGACCTGAAACTATTTAGCTTTTTTTCCCAAACTATCTAGACTTCAACTACAAGATGCTGCATGTAAGAAACAAAGCCTTCACACAAAGTTGATTTAACTCATTAGATCTTTCTTTTTAAAGAAGGAAAGGTTTTATGATACCTGAAATTCCTGCCTTCAAGAATTTATCATTTTGTTATTTGGCCTAAGACCAGACTTTACTTAGTACCTCGCAATTCATCCAAATGACCCATCTGTCAATATATATTTCACTGGCAGCATCTCGCTGCATTGGGTCTCAGCATGTACAAACAACGGTATTTGAAACCATATCCTGTGATCTGGCCAAATTTATGGCAGCAATAACACCACCACGAAGCAKCTGTCATTCTGTTCTTAATGAGAGTGGAAGGGAACTGGGCTGGGCCATGCAAAAGTCATGATGCAGCAATTTTTCTTTGAACAAACCATCCCAGAAATTCACAGGACCATGGAATAAAGTAAAGCTCAGTGATTTACGCTGAGGAACACAGCAGGGAAAATCCGAGTGTGATGGATATAGAAAAACACTCTCAGCTGTGGTTTCAGAGAGCAATATGGAGCTAAATCAACCTTTTACTCATCATGAGCAGCAAATATGTAAACTGAGTCTGATGAGTATTTATATAGCTCAGGGCTTGAAAATTTATTTTAAATTTTTCTTGTCCCTGCTTTAGACCAGTCTACTCAGGATTTTCCTTATCACCTGGATTTGCTTTATCTACAGCTCGCTTTCTGTTTTATTTATTGTTTTCCACAGCTGGTCATCTGAGAAAATCTTGCGTTCTGATTAATTTAAATTCTTCTGTTCACATAAAAAAACTGCACATTCTTTAAAGTTATTTTCAAGTGGCAATAGCAGGGAAAGAGAAAATCAGATCACCCATACTGGGACTATAAACAATATCACAAGATTTCTACTTTAGCTTACGGTTTATTAGCAATTTGATATTTGAGCAGTGTCATTATTCATTGCTGGCACTTCAGTATTGCATTTACTAGCACAGTATTTCAGTATTTTAAATAACTAATAACATGGTTCAAATATTGAATCTTTAGCATGAAAGAGAGCAAACAGTTTAAAAGAGACACACAAACTGAAATGTGTTCATATGAAAAAAATTATCACCAGTTTTGAATAGCAACTAAATATTTTTCCATTCTACTACTGTACAATAAAGGCTAAATCTGCTGAAGACAACATGCTGACAAGATTTATTTTCAAAAGAGCCTAAGAGAACTAAGTGCTCGAGCCTACTAAATATGGTTGTAACTTACTGTTTCAGCTCTAATCCTTTCTTATTGGCGAAGAAAGTTTAAAAATTTTCAAAAYTGTCAATGTTCTATTTTCAGTAGTGATTAATAAAAAAAAATGCAAGGCCTGACTAGTATATAAAATGGCTCCTTTAAGTCTCATGTCTTTAAATGTTTCTTCAAAAGCATCTTTTTTTCCTTCCGACAACCTAATAACCTGCTTTGGAAGTATACAYGGATATTTCTACATTTGTGTCCCTGCGGAAGTAAGTATTCCCACATTCCTGCTGCACTAGTGGGAAAAAATTCACATTTTAGCTCAGACCAAGAAAATATTGAAACATTTAAGTCTTCTCCTAAAAATGTGGTAAACATTTATTCTGCCACAGGAACTTGGGTATAGTATTTCCTTTGTTCACTGACCAGCAGTATATCTGTGTGATAATTCTGTGTGATAAGCCCAGTAATAGCTTTGGTACTGGTTTTAGGCTAGACATACCATCTACAGAAGACAACAGAGCGTGACAGTTTTAACAGCAGCGCAATCTTTACACACCAAAAAGCGCCACTGSAGCTGAGCAAGGCTGGGAAAGGAGAATGGTGGCATAAAAAGCAGGGAGAAGAGTCCAATGTAGCATTAAGTGCCTAAAAATAATCATGTAAAACATCGAGATTAATCACGTAGAATCTGATCCCGAATTAGCAGCTTTAAGCTGCCAGGGAAAAGCATATTCTACTGAAGGTTTAAAATTAAGCCTCTAGAGGGAAGGTGCTTGACACAAAGTTGAGAGAGGAAAGGAAAAACAATCTGAGTTTTTATTGTGGGCACCAAGTCAAATTTTTTTCTCAGCTATACTAATTAAGTCCAGATTAACTCTGTTTGTAACAATACCAAGAGCAATGAGCTGTAGAATTCACTTCTTTTTTTTTCTTTTTTCTTTTTTTTTTATGCCTCTTTTTCATTATCCTGCATGGGTTAAATCTTGGGTGGCATCTGGTTTTCAAGATGGTTTACAGCTGGCTTTACTTGGGCACAAAGCAGCTGAATGATTTGCCCCAGGGTTACACAGCTGAGCAAGTACTTCAGAGGAGCTCAAAATCTGGCCTTTGTAATTAATTCCCAACTCTTTACAACAACTACCAGACCATAGCACCTCCCTCAAGGTATGCAMAAAGCACAGTTGGTTGTATTGCACAGGAATGTAATTAAAAGTTGGAAAAAGTTACTTAAATTACAAGCTACATTAAGAATTGACTGAGTAAAATGCTACTGATATGCTGGCACTGTGCACAATTACAGGAATATTGAAGCTGGTTTGTGAGTTATTGAAGTAAATGATTATTTTCTGCAATATTTCTCAGTTGTGTTTCTCACACGTTTCTAGTGATCCCCCACGGAAATACTGCAGGACTTGGGAGACAGGAAAATCAATCTATTTTTAACTTTTCCTATGACTTGCTTGGTGATCTTGGCCAGTTCTCTTAATCCATGTCCATAACTAAGAATAAAGATATTTATGCATCTTTCCAATGCGCTTTAGCACCCCCAGGAAAGCATGACCAAGCATTACAAATGAAATTGCAGCATTTGCAGCGGGGCTGGCTTAAATCCTAACATCTGAATTCAGAGCTTGATTCCAAATTTGTCCACCTCGGAGTTGTTTGGATCTCACATTTGTACCCGACGTATGTGAAGCGTGTGATCAAGACAGATGATTCAAATCCTGATTTCTAGGAGCAACTCAGAGAGAAATATTTGCATCCAGATTTTTGCCCCAGATACCTGGCTACTCACGGGATTATGTCAGGTATGTGACTGGGGAGAGAAAAGCACCTTTCTGAGACATTGAAAGAAATTTAGTCTGGACCGTAGGATAGCTAATGGTTTCAAAAGCTTGACTGAAAACCTGCCAGCTTGTTGTTACAACTGGATTTTCTTATGCTCAATGGCAAGCTAGAAGACTCTGGGTCAAAATTACATTAACTTTGTTGGAGTTGCAGCTATATTTGTAGAGCCAGCATGTGACCCTGCAGCTGCAGAACGCAACGACRTATTTGCTAGTTTTCAGTTGGTCCCATATTTTCAAGGTGTTCTTATGAGTTTTCCATGTGTCTTTTGGGGCTAGCATAGAACAGCCATGCAATTAAAAGTTAAAATCTAGATTCTCTTTAAAAGCCTCAGAAGCAGGGACAGTGCTCCTAGAAAAGACTCTCCAATCCATCCCCTCTGGAGACAAAGTAAGGCTGTTCCTCTGGYGCTTTTCCAGCCTACATTCACACTTATTCTTTCATTCCTTGTTCCTCCTCATTTATTTCCTCCTTTGTGCTGCTTTAGTTTAGTTAGCAAGTAGAAACTCTTCCRCAATCATTCTTCCTTAGGTTTTCTGCTGTTTAGCTTAAAATCTACTTCCAAGACGTTAACTCCAAGTGGACATGGTTTATATCAAAAGAAGAGTGTCTGCTTAGCCTTTTGACCTTGTTTACCTAAATCATTTTAAATTACGTCTAAATCAAGTCAGTGCAACTCTGTATTTAGACAAACTTTTGGATTCATCCCATTTTCCCCCAGATGCTCTCATTGGCTTAGCCTGACATATGCTTCCCCTGTTGTGTGCATACAACATTAAGCTCATTTGTGTTGCTTAGTCATTGTTTATTTAAACCTGCTTAGTTCTTGTAGAGTTTGATAATTTGCTGCTCTTCTCTGAAATCTCTTCAGTTTAATCAAGTGAGTTCTCTTTCCTAAGCAGCTGTATAAGCTACAGATGAGCTCAGAACAGCTGCTGATTTTCTGCTCTGTCAGATTTTTGYCCATTCTTGCAGACTTTGGAATAAGTGAGAGCATGGAGAGAGATGCAGCTAACTTAGTTCTCATCTCCTTTCATCTTTCAGTCTCCTTCGGTGACAGTAATTTGAACAATCCATCACAAAGTGGACAAAGTTTATCTTACATGATAGTGTATCAGTGTGGGTTCCTACAGATGGAAAAAAAATACGGAGCAGATAGATGAGTTGGTAGGCTTCTGTAAACCCTAGGATCCAATTCATTTAGCAGCTGTCATACCAATCCTCTTTCCTTTAGAAGATACATTTTTTACATTTTCCATTTTATCCAAATGGGTTTCAAGGCACAGCCTCTGGATCTCGTCACACATACACTTACTGTCTCCTCCGTGGCAGGTCGAGGAGGAGCTGCACATTTTCCAAATGTGATGGGTGAAAGTATGCATGCCTTTTGCTGCTATTAYGGATGACCGTGGAGACTGTTCCTAAGAACAACGTTTTTCTTCCTTCTGGGCAATAATGCAGAACACTAGCAATCAGTAACTGGTCATTTTGTAAAGATGTGAATTTTTGTTCATTGAGTCTGGAGACAAACTGTACTTTCTCCAGTGGTTAGAAAGCTCACCAGATAAGTGGGGGTTGGGYCTGTTCTGATGCAGCCTTTGAACTTCCACAACAAGAGTTGAATTATGTCACTTTTTGATTGTGATCCAGGTTTCCAGATGCTTGCAGGAGCCACCACTCTTCACGCTCTGTTCTGTATTGTATTTCACTTCAAAACTCCTAGTATTTCCCTGTGCCATCACGAAAAAGAGAGACAACTTTGGACTATCACACTGAAGTGCAACAGACCATTCCCTTACCCCCTCATTTTTGATGAAGACCAAAAAGCAGCCTGAGTTGTTTTTTTCTGTTTGTTGGAGACTCTGGGACCAGAACTCATATTCATGCCTTATAAGCAAAGGCTTTATTACTTCAAGTGAACGGGACTCTTCATTATTTCATTAGCATGGCAAGGTATACTATGGTTCAGCTCAGTTCCGCCACATCAGTAAGGAGCACTCGGTGAAGGAAATGAGAGAGAGGCACAAAATCTCTAAATTACGCTCCTGTGTGTATTTTCTTTTTCTATGAGACAAAGATGGACTGACCTTCCCTCAAGCGTTTGGAGAGATAATAAGCTGGTGGCAGCACTGAATATAAAGCAAGTGGTGATGGTAAGTCTAGCTAAGCTGTCTGTGCTCCAGCCCATCCGTTTCCCAGGGTGGGTGGGGAGGCAGTACATGTAAGAAAAACTTCCTTATTGCAAAAAAAAAAGTGGTCACTGGGAAAATAGGAGTTCTCTGAGTCAGAACTGAGCCGACGTGTCTGAGCTATGTGTCTGGAGGTGCTCGCCGAAATGGAAAACAGAGCCCAGGCCTTGGAGAGCCATTAGCATTTCTCATGGATATCCATTCGGGGCGGTGGTGAAAACCCCATGTCTTTGTCACATTCCAGCCCACATGGCTGTATTACGCCTATGTCAAAGTCGCTTCTCCTAAAGGGCTACAATCATGTTGCTAGTCTCAGCGCAGATACTGGTATAGCTCCAGCAATGAACCAAGAGGTTGGGTCGCTATTCCTATCCACTCCTTCAGCTGGCAAGACCACCCGAAGGGCAGCGTCCAAGAGCTTGTTACAAATCCCAAATATATCTGACTGGTGTTCCTCAGACTGTGCTGGAGATCAGGAACTGGCTCTCAGGACCGCCATGATCTGCCAAAGGAGCAGCTTTTAAAAGGGAGTAATACATATCTGTGTCACAATTGTGAAATGCTACATTGTATATGCAAGTRCTATTCTGCTAGCATTATTAGGCAGCTTTAAAGAAAGCCAGAACTTCTGTTTTCAAATCCTGTGTGCTAATCATTAAGATTCCTCATTATATCTATTTTTGACATTTTTAATTTTAGTCATCTGCACTTGTGAACCTTGCACCGGGCACTGAGGCAAAAAGAATGGAGCTAAAAGTACATCTCTATATATGCTTGGCACTGCACATTCCCTCCTCCTCCCCCCTCCCCCCGCAAATATGTCTCAGTGCTGACCTGGAAGAACCAAGAATCATGCACAAGGCTGAGAAATACATGCAGTTTCCAAAGCCCAAACACCCCTCAATCCCTATGCTGCAGGTCTTAGTGAGAGCATTAGACAAGCACATCACGACTAAATAAGTGTTCACCACCTACTTACACATGTTTTGCAATGAGCTTTAAAATCGAGGCTTCACAGGGTGAAGGGAGAAGGTTGTCAAAGGGTTAAACGTTTCCTGCCCAGGCCCTTTAATCAAGAATCACGTAATGTGGAATGAATGTTTCAGCTCAAAATGTTTCCTCACTCTGACAGCTTCATGGTGTGAGGTCAAAGTGTGGAGGGGGACGGGAAGAAAAGCGGGGGAGCAAGGAGCGGCAGGCTAGAAAACCCAGAGGAACGCRCAGACGCTCAGAGAGATGTAAAGGACGGTTTCTCAAGCACTTTCGCCCTGGCTGGAAGGGGCTGCGGTGGARCAAGGCGAAGCTCCTATAACTTTAAGGACTTCCTGCTCGGGGCTGCCTCTGCTTCTCCCATGTGTGCGTGCTTCTGCTCTGGGCACCGTTCCCACGCTACATTGCAAAATACGCCTTGAGTTTCTCACAGTATCTCTGTCCAGACACAAACTGCAGCTTCAGTCCTTCCTGCGCCCTGCAAATTCAGGAGGTGGGGCTCCTTGGGGGGTACTGCTTGCTATGTTTATTTTTGCTGCAGATGTGGATCTTTTCCTACACTACCAGAGCCACTTCTTACACCAAACGTCTCTTCCCAGTGCAGTAAACTCAAATTTAAAATGCATCAAATTTCAAATAAATTTGATTTTTCAGACCTACCTGATCTTAAACCATTTCTTATACCAAGAGAGACTGGTTTAGTTTGACTTCATTCGCAAGCCTTCTCGTARGTGCAAAGTAATCAGTCACTCATGACTATCACAGTCACTTATTACGTCAAAGYGCATTTCTGTAGGTCGGTGCATCTGTTTTCTGTTTTCCCTGCAGTCCCTGGGCAAAACAGTTTCCACATGGGCAATTTTTATTGCCCCACTCCTCAGGTGCCTCCTCATGCATCTCCTTCCCCCATGGCTGCTGCTCTTAGATCTGTTTGAGCAGGGTGCCGTGCGCTCCTCTGACGGGCTGACGTTTTGGCGCGTGCTGGGGTGCCATTCGGTTTCACGGCTGGCGCCAGCTGAGATGTGCACACAGCAGCTCGCAGCCTCAGCTCCGCAGCCCCTGGACCTAAATCTGGCCACRTATGCCCAGCACAGCATTCGTGTGAGCTCTAACTGGGCATTTGTGTGTGAACGCAGTAAACCCTGCAATTTATGCCCTACRCACTCCTCCTGCATTGCAAAGGTAAGAAAACACACCACACACCCCAAAATGATGGCAGTAACACAAAGAGATTCGGCAGATTAGCCTCCCCCTGAGATTATTAAATGCTGCATCTTCCCATCAAACGATAACAAATGTCAGAAGGGAATCAGCTGACAAACCCTCTTGCTCAACCCTACTTGCCCCTAAGCCGCATGCAAAAACAAACTGTTTTCATGGCAGGAAATCCTCAGGCCAGTTTGTCACCAGGATTCAGAAAGAATTAAACAGCAGCTACTCATGCTAGATATTGATTGGTGAATGATATAGCCAGAAAAGCTGTTAAGCAAACATCTCCATGGGCTGGCAGGTAGAAATGCCAGTGTAACATCTCAGGTAAATGCTTTCGGGGAAAGATTCAGGTCTTCCACAGATTTTCACTCAAGCGTTAGGTCTTTTTACTAGTTCTGCATGAAAATAATTTCTTACGAACTAGGAAARGGTCAAACTTGAGCCCAGAGCTCCAAATATTTCATTTCTAAAATGGGCCACTTCAAAATTTTCTAGGTCTGAACTATTATTTTTTCAGCACGCAGTTTCAACCTTCAAGCTGAACTGAAGGATTCAAATTTGAGTCTGTTTTTTTCCTACCAATATGTGTATTTCAGGATGTCCTTTGTGGGRTATTACCAGTTCCTCTACTCTACATCTTCACACTCCTTGTCTTTCAAGTGTGTTTTCCAGCTATTGCAAGAGGTAATGTAACCTAATGGACCAAGAAACACTGCAGGGTGTTGTTCAAGTTGTCCCACTCCTATGCTTTGGTTCCCATAAAATTAAAATGATACTTCCTTCCTTTGTAAAGTGTTCTGAGATCTATCGATTAAAGCTGCTGCATTTGAGTCAGGTGTCACACTCTATTGCCGCTCCCTCGTGAGAAGAGTTGATGGTTTGTTATTAATGGAGCAGGAAGTGGGGATTAAACTTTGCTCTCTAATCACAAACAAAAGCTACAAGAGCCCTGTAGCTTCTGAGTAAACCGAGGAATGAACAACTGCTTCTAAGGAAAGTGAATCCCAGAAGTAGAAACCCAGATTGATGTCTCGCAGGGACTTGAATTAAAACAAGGTCAGGCTTGGCAGCCTGCCTCCTCTTCACCTTGTGAATATTCTCCAAGGGACGGATCTGGAACATAACTGTTTTGACACAGGGTTTCCTGTTGCAAATGCWCTGTGCAGACTCCACATCARGCAGCTGAGATTTTATATGTGTCTAAGCCACATTTCCAAGCAGTGTAAAATGCCATAGCTCCACGAGAGGTTTGCGGAGCAACAGAGACCCACTTCCAGGTTTTACTAGCTAAAGATTCAACCCAGCCTAAAAAATGGCCCACAATAAAACTATTTCTGAGGCCAGGCAGGTAGCTTCACATCTACACAGAAATTAGGTCAGACATCTTTTCAAAGCTTTCTCAATAGCAGAGAAAGCTTTGTAGCAACAGCCTTTGTGTCTAATGGTGGTCTCTGTCATGTCAAATGGAAAAGGTTTTGAGAGCTGAGTAAACATTGAAACAAAAGCTCTAAATATTCAGTGGCCCTCTGGTTTGCTTAAACTCCTCAGGCACGTTTTGCATTCACTTTCCAGGAATAGCTGAGTGAGATTCTTCCTGGCACAAAAGGTCTTAGCAAGTAGGACAGATATCTTTAGGGTATCAGTGGTGATACTGCACCATTAGGGTGCAGTGTTGGGTACACAGGAGTCCTGACCCGCCTGTGGGCTACTGGATTCCTGCCACAAAACACAGATGTTATTCCAGCAACAACAGAGAACTTGTGGATGCACCAGTACCATCCAGCATGGTATAGATGCTCCTGAGCTCCACTGGCCAGCCAGCCAGCTAGCACAGCAATTGCCTCTGCAGTGATACCAGATGGAAGAGCTGAGAGCAGCACAGCTCTGCTAGCACGATGCTGCATTCTAGCCAGTAATCCCCATTTAATGGCAAAAATGTAGCACTAGGCTAACACAGCTCTGCTGCTTCCAGTGTTGGAGCTGGTTTAGTCAGCATTAACAGAGGAGTCGCTGCCCCACGCTCTATTGTGCGATGTGGACGTGCCCTTAGAGTTACACAGTCGGGTATTTGTTCTGCGAAGGCTTGTGCGCTCACCCACTCGGCACAGAAACAATGCAAAGTGCTTTTTTTCTAAGAGACCAGAATTAACAAAGCGCTACCCATACAATCACTGCTCAACGTCTCGACAGCAGAGAAACACATCGCAAAAAGAACCACCTATCTACTGCTTTTGAATAGCAAAAAAAGTAGAGGAAATAATCTTACCACAAATATTCGGAGAGCAAAATAAAGTCTACTTTCAGCAGCAATATCATCTCCCTGCCTTCAAGGTTAAATCAGTGTTTAATAAAAGCTTTACGGTACGGGCAGCATTTACAATTGCTTAGCACTTACTGCACTGGGAATTGGAGAAGTGACAGATACAGCATTCTGTAAACATCTAAACTCACCAGAGCATGTTAATTTATTATAACATCCGTGGCAGCAGTAGCTACGCCACTGTGGTGCATGCCCAGAAATCCAGGTCTAAGAAAGAGCTATCACAGAAAAATAAACAAGACTCTATAGTCCAGTTATTTAACAGGACATAAAAGCAGTTAAAGAGATACTGAGGAAAGCAGTCATGGAAAATTTAGGTCATATTATTTAAGCTCAGTTCTAAGGTTACGTTCCTTCTTTAGCATATGTTTCCTTCCCCATGCTTCACTGTTGTTTCTAACAATGCTGGCAGCTACATAAATATCAAGATCTTTGAGTGTCTTTCTTCTGACTATTGAATGTCCAATTTGACCTTTCAATCTTCCAGTAAGTCCAGATGCTCCAATAAAGATATCATTACTATCCATAAGGAAAGAACCAGGAAGTAAATTGAACTATAAGGAGACATTTGACCTAGGTCGATTACGTGAGTTTTATAAAGTACTAGATTTTAAAAAAAAACTTAAAATTAGCACCAGTATAACAAAATCAATTAAGTATTTCAAGTAAATGTAGAGCAAAAACAAGCAGTCTCACCACTGCCTACAATATAACTTTCTTTCAGCCAGTGCTTCTACTCTTCTCTTTAATCCTATTTTTCTCATACTAGTATTTCAAGCCATCTCCTGCATGCATTAGATTTTTCATTATTTGATCTCAGTGAATCAGACTGTAGAATAACCATTTTGCCCTTAAATTCTAGCCTTGTTTTAGGCAAGCACTTCAACTCTAAGAAGCAGGGCAAAGGAGTTGGAACATTGTCTAATGGCACAGCTGTGGTTCCCAGATCCCTGATGATTTATAAGACCATGAGAAAAAACATGCAGTTGGCCTCCAGAGTCATATTGTCCCTATAAAGTTTTCAGTTGAAAATGTGGGCAGGTGCACGACAATCTGCAATCATTTCTTTATGGCTGACAGCAGACCATAACCCAAGCTTGGGAATTGATAGTATAGGGCAGATAGGTTTTAAAGCAAGGGTAAAAGCAAGTTATTTTTGCATTTCTACTAAGCCAGTCAGTGTATTAGATAATAAATTAGTTTTCTCAGCTCTTCACTTGCATCACTGCTTTCACATGGTCTCTATGTACTCTGCGGAGGGCAGTTACACACTACTGAAAGTTCAGTTCTGTATGACATCTTGTACCATTTTTGAGTGATGGAAGGGCTGTGTGGAGGGGCGTGCTTTATACCAGACATACGGGCYAACATTTTCCACTGTAGAAATCCCAAACCATGTGCTTGAACTGCCACTCAAGCATCCAAATATGCACCTGTGGATTTAATGAAAGAGTATGGCTGTTCACCAGATGTCCACGGACGTATAATTGATCTAGGCTATATAGACATCACTGCAGAATCTGGCAAAGTGCCATCTGGGAAACAGTAGTTAAACTACAGAAAGTATAAGGATTTTACTGCAGGTGGAGAACTAGTTAAAAGAGAAATGGTAACAGATTGGATTGAAAAGGATTGGATTGGTATGGGCTGACTAGCAGAATTTCTGAAGACCTGGACTTGGAAGCAATCTTACTAAAYATTTTCGTGAATGGCCCTGGCACAAACCTTCAGACCATGCTAGCAAAACTTGCCAGTAAGAGTGGGAGAGCCATCCATGTACAGGAGGATCAGTGTGTCCTGTAGGAAGAATGGTGTTCCTCTGGGGAATTGAATCATATCAACAGGATGAAAGAGCAAATGTCTCAGGACTGTGAACGAGAGTTTCTGCTCTAGTCAGTCAGAAGCAACGCAGGAGGAGAAAGGCCTAAGCATATTACAGTAGCATGTATGAATATCAGTGTGGTGCAGCTGTGAAACAGGAAATGTGATCTGAGGATGTAGCAGGCAACCTGATTACAGTAAAGGCAGGGAGTATTAGTGGCACTGTGTATGGACTAGCTGAGACCTTCCCCTGAACGTTGCACACAGCTCTGGTCACCCATTCCTGGCAGAACAGGTGCAGGGCAGAGGAATTACTGAGGGGTAGGAAATCTAGGATATCAGAGGAGGCTGCCACATGTATGTAAAGTCCCCGACCTCCRAAGATCCTGTTTTTATGTCCATTACATACGGACATACTACCCCAGACTATGTTTGGATATTTCGTGGTAGAGCTGCACACACAATTCCTAACCTGCACTGGAGCCTCCGTCTTCTCACTCTTGCCCTCAGGCTGCTGCTCTCTATTGTGCTGACACAAACATTTGTGCGGTCACCTGGGAACTGAGTCAGAAAATTGATCTAGCTGAAGAACAATGCAGCAACAACAGAAAAGGTCATTTTTCAAGATCAAGACTCTAGACAGTCCAATAACTCAAGACTATTTTGCAATCCGAGACAAGCTCAGTCACTGGTAACTCTGTATCCTTGCATTGCATTGCTTCTCACTGTACAGACAAGCCTTCATAAAGTGGGGGACATACTCGATCTGACAGAAGTTATACTGAGACAGGGCAAAGATGCTCCCTACAAATCAA
Source organism: Rhea americana (assembly GCF_003343005.1). NCBI lineage: Eukaryota > Metazoa > Chordata > Aves > Rheiformes > Rheidae > Rhea > Rhea americana. The sequence continues at coordinate 669,614 of NW_028187089.1, forward strand.
TGTGAGCTTCAAAGAAGACTTTTTTGGCTATGGAACAATGCTGAGCAGGAATTAATGCAGAAAGTGGCCAYGAATCCCAGCACACTGGGAATTAAAAGTTGGTTTCTAACCAGGGCAGCAGTGAAGCTCTGGAAGAGCCGTCCAGTGGGGGGCAAACTAGCTTGGTCCTTAGGGACTGTGCAAGACAGCTTTTTGCAATAGCTGGAAACGTCCTCAGCATTGAAGGAGGTCCCTTCCAGAAATCTGACACAATCTGTACAGAGCCAATGTTAAGTACCCTCCACTAGCAGCCTTGGTCATAGGATGCAGTAAAATGTGTGGCAAGGCATACCACATTTCTCTGCACAAATCAAAAAAACTTGGCCATTTCTCTCTGCTTTGTACTTTTTTAATACAACACAAACTCCACAGCTACAGKTTATCAGCATTTTTCACTCAGATTTCACAGGATGAAGTGACCACACAAGGTGCAAGATAGAGAAGAATAAGSCCCAAGAGACTGACCTTCTTCTTGCCTCAGCAGAAACAAGTCCTAAAATACGTGGGAGAAAGGCTTACCCTAATCTTTCAAGCTGAAGAGTTCCAMTGCACTCGTCTCCATATCATTCTTCCCCCCATTAGAGATTTCCATCCTGAGCAGACTGACTCTAAGGACTTTAAATGCATAGGAAGGAGCAGCTGCCCATTATGGCTCAGAAGAAATTATTGTCGTTAGGATGACATTGATCCTAGATGGGGAAAAAATCAACTCAGAAAATGATACGCGAAGAATAAACAAGATTTTTCTCCTGCATCAGCCTAAAGCTATAGGATGAAATTGGGAAGTTGTAAGTGTTCTTCAGTGCATGCCTGTCCCCAAGGAGCAAGGCCACCGCCTGGGTGCAGTCTTGTGACCCCACTGAATTCCCACTGTCTGCAAACCTGCAATGACACCTACTGGTAACCAAAGGATAATCAAAGGCAGATGTTCCTGCTTACAAAAAATGTGAGCCTGCCTGCTTCCAAAGGCAAAAGAGATTTATTTTTATAAGTTGACTTTCCATCATCAAGGTTCTCCCCAGACAGTATTTCTGTACACCCTCGTGTGGGAAGCTGGACTCTGCCTAGCACGGCTTATTTGCAGAGCACTCATTTCCCATTTTGGTCTTTGGTTCCAAGGAGCTGAATAACTGTTGCTCCCTCTGAGTGAAGTTTGGGGGATGCAATCCATCGACGTATGTACCTAAAGTATGTAGGCTTTGGGACTCACTACTCCTCTTGCCTAGAGCCAAGTCAGTCAGGTCAGTACAATATAGACCTTTCATGGAGGTTTATASTTGTTTACACTTCCACACTAACACTTTTCTCATCCTACAGGACTGGAGTTGCCCTTATACTACAGTCCTCTGCATCCAACAYCAAATTGCTTTCTGAAAGCCTTGGACAGGCGATTCTCTTCACCCACAGTTGTCAGCAATAATGCTCAGAAGATCACCCGCGAACTGGTAAAAYGAAGCAACCATCACTTCAAATAAATTAGTCCCACTACAGGCAGCAAGGGAAACTCAACAGGATTTAATAAAAATCTAATTTTAGAACCCAACACTGAAAGGTTTCTGAGACAGTGACATTCCATTTCCTTCAAAAGCCTTTGTTTCCCAGCCTTARAATGAACACTTGGAGAAAATACATCCACTAAATCTGTGGAGAGCTGACAGCGTGCTAAGCAATTCATCCGCTAGAAGATGGCAAGAAATGTGACAGAGCTGCGAAAAGTCTCAAACCTCAGCTCAGAGTCAGGATAAGGCTTTCTAATTCTCAAGAAAAACATAGAAAGAAAGAGAGGAGTGAGGAGGGAGCAACTGCAGATATGCTGAAAGCTGAAGGGGTTTTAATGTGTGTTCTGTCAGTCCACTGGAACACCACAGAATGATTAATGCTTGTGCCATTAATCATGGGAAAAATAGAAGSAAAGTAATTAGACCTAGCGATCGTATGTGAGATTTTCTTACCGAATTCCATGGATTTGTCCCAAATTTTAAATTATCTCCTTAGTCTTTTTCTAACATACGTCTGGGTGGCACTATAGCCATGCATAAATAATGAAGGTTTCTTAAATTATTCCTAGGACTRTAATAGTTGATTGAAACTAGTCCCTCCCACTAAAGAAAACCTGCAGTGAGAATACTCTACATCTGTAAATAGGTAAGGAGCCAAACAGAGGGATTATCTGCTGACATCCCTGAAGAATACCTAGCCTAGATTAATCTCATTAACTTTGGATGCATACAGAGTAGACATAAATACCTGAGGGCTAGTTTTTCAGCCTCCCTCTACAACTAAGAGAAATGAGTACTTGTAGGGCACRATTCATCTCATCCTAGACATCTGAAAACATCTGTGTCAGGACAAGATGATCTGTGCCTCAGAGAAGTATCTGTTTTTCCTTATCTAGAGACAACATATAACATAACATATTACATCTTTATGTTATATATATATAAATCTATATGAAAGATCCTAYAAAGAGAGACTGCACAGCTTGTTCAGCGGCAAGTATCTCGTGTGATGGGATAACTCTCTTGCCTCATGTTAGGAGATATACCTTCTTTCAACAGCCTTTGCAGGGTACAGAATGAACTTTAATTGCAGAATCATAATGAGAGGCCTCATTAATTCCTTTTATGRAGGGATTATGATTCTTGGATTAAATTTTCAACACAAATGTAAACCAACATTCTCTGTAYCTCTGTACAGGAAAATACCTGATGAAGTAGGTACTGCCTTTTGACATCTCATGATCACATTACCCCACATATTTTGAGGTTTACCTTTACTTCTTTGATTAACACAAATGTGACAAATGCCATCTGGGATAACAGATGGCCCAAGACAGGACACCCAGAGTCTCCAATGTCCCTTACAAWGGCACAAGCCCCCTCAGCCAGGGGCGTACTAAGAAGTAATTACAGGGCCAGTTCCARTGCCTGGTGAGTGGTACAGCTACTGAGAGCCATTTCATTTACACCATATTTGTCTTTTTTCTGTCCTATCACTCCATGGTTAAGAATATATTTTGTTTGAGATATCAAGAATAAAGTCAGCTGCAGGTTTACCTCTTAAAACAGTTCATAACAGCCTTCTTCTGTACCAAGCTCTCAGAAGCTGGAGAACTACAGTCCTATTCAGTGTAGAAAGCCATCACAGAATGGAAAACACCATTTGAGCCCTTAATTTGGGCATAAGTAGCAGTTTACTCATCCGAAACTTTCTATGGTAAAATAACATGCAGAACAGAGTATCTTTTTATACAATTCCGAAAAACAATTTAGCTTCTAAATAGACTTGTTTGTCCATGGTTATAACAGACTGGGAGCTAATCCACTATTTACTTAATTTGGCAAAATTTGAAATCTTCCTTTAATTAGAACTAAATACAGTCTGTTCTTGAAATTCATTTATTTATACTACTCTGCATCCCCACTGATACAATGGAATGAAAATTCTGCCCGTCTCCTGTTTTTGCAAACATGTTTTTCCTCCTGCATTTAGAGCTCACGGAATTCCACAACACTTTGAGGCCAAAGTCTGTGACTAAATTGAACCAATTCTTTGGCARGAGTCGCTTCTTGCAAAAATATTTTTGGCCTAGAATGACATTGCTTATGTAGCACTCCACAGTTCCCTATCACTAAAATACCACAAACTATTACGGAATGAAAGGCAGCCAGGGGGGTTAAGCCAATGTCCTCTAGATCTCTGCACATCCCAGAAGCTGATCCAATTTAAGTGTCTGTCCTTAAAAAACATGGATTTTTTTCCCTAAAATCATGCTATCTTTAAAACTTGTCCAACTATAGCATATAGCATCTTCGAGGGTGAAAGAGTAATGCTAATGGTTCACCTGTGTGAATCGGCAGCATTCAAATGGTTGTCTTCATAGCAACAGTTAACTTGTAAAAAAGCAGTCACACTACCAAAAAACACTCAAGATACACAGCACGATTTGATTAGCTGTACAGAAAGATGGGATTAGCAGCCCTGCTGGACTACCAACCGATGAGCTATTATGATCCAAGCTACTGCGTCCCCACTGCACGCAGCATTTGAGCTTGACCTTCCCTCTCCAAAAGCCTAGCTGGGGCAAGTTTGAAGGACCAACTAGACCAGACTGAAAGATTAATGTGGGGACAGGATAGGGGTTAGCACTGCAGCCAGCTCAGGTATCTGCACACCCTGCTACTGTCACTTCAGGGACCCTGGATAAACATGCCACTAAAAAGCAGAATGTGACAGGGAACTACCTGTTTCAGATGGCTGAAAAGGCAGGTTGTTCAGTCCAAATGTAATTTCAGTAAGAGCTGAAAATTCTCAAGAGGTTTTCCAGAGATCTATCGGAAGTGAATTTAGTGTTTGTAATGAGAGTTTAGGAGACAAGTATCCTCCTCACAAAACTCACCATGACAAATGCTGCCAAAGAGTGAAAGAGCCTAGATGAGTAAAAAGCTCAGTCCATCGTAAAACCACTGCAGGGGTTTCTCTTCGGATTAGTTCCTGAAATACTTAAGTAGAGAGATGTCCAATTACCACTGCTGTACACAACTGGGATAACCAGAAGATGCTAATCTTGTGCATTTACACATGGAACTTGCATTCTCACCCATACACAAAAGCTGCAGGGAAAACGAGTATGGTTCATTATTGCATAATGCTCTGGAATGTAGCAGAAACCTCAAAAAATCTGTGAAAAGTCTTATTAGAGACTTTATAACAAAGCATCCCAAGACACACTAATAAAACAAACAAGGAAAGGGTAGGGACTGATTCAGGAGAATAGAATATTATTTAGCAAATGATAATACTTAACGTAGTGCAGCAAGTCTCCAATTCTATTTGTTCTCCTGAGCCCCAAAACTGAGCATTATTCTTTTGCTTTGTTGTAGAYGAAAGGATGGTCCTGCTGGATGCTGCCATCTACAAAGAAAATATGCAGTTTCTGGACTTCCTTATGATGCAAGACTCAACCCAGAAAAATCTTATGTGCAGAAGTCTCTTCTCCTGTGCCTTTTATAGTCATTTCTATCTCTATAAAGAAAGGCAAAACAAAAAAATTTCACCAGTGCAGCATTGTGGCATTCTACATCCTTTTGGTACTAATATAAGTGGCAATAGAAAGTTTGGGAAAACAGAGAATCAAAGATGCTGGATGGCAATATGCAATTAATCTGTTTTCATTTGTTCTTTCAAATTTTATTAATACATCAGAGTAAAAGTCAGAGAATCAGAGCTGAGCCAAATCCTTCAAACCATTAAAGTTTCACAATTTTTTCTGAAATCTTGTTATTTTAGAACTATCATACAAAAGCAACTACATGTCTCCATTAGGATTAGGCCATGAGCCACCCACAAAAAAAAAAAAAAAAAAAAAAAAAAAAAGAAAAAAAAAAAAAAAAAAAAAAAAAAAAAAAAAAAAAAAAAAAAAAAAAAAGGCATTGCCAAATATAAACTGTCTCAATTCTTTTTTCCTGTCAGCAAACAAATACCATCAGCTTGTTTACACAGAACAGCAACCAGCTTTGCAGCATGCAAGGCAAAAATTCAACAACTCGTGTCCTTTATTTACCATGCAAACAGAGCATCTTGCAAGCCAGCAGAAAGGTAGGAACAGCAGATTATCTCTGAGGAGCAATGCAYGGCAGGTTAAACTGCATTGCTTATTGGTGTATAAAAGGGAACCACAATAAAAGAGCAACACAGTATAAAGGGACAACCATTTCCTTTCTGCTCTGAGAAGCTATTAGTGTGAATTACAAATTGTTGATCCCTGCGACGTGTGCGTGGAGRATATGGAGAATACTCAAGATCACTGTCAGCAAGAGCATTTCTCCATGTATCAACAGATTTATTAAAAAGTTAGCTCCTTATCCAACGCTGGAACTACGGCGGAAGGAATAGCTGCTTTACATGTAGCTGACTGATACCTGCCCTGGCAATTCACAGCGACCTTCTCCTTCAAGTTGCCAGCTACTGAAGACAGRGGCTGTCTTGATCTGCATCTCAGTATACATCAAGCACAATGTTGATGCTTATATTAGTAGAGAAGGATGACTAAAATACCAGGAAATTACTTTAAACACAGCGGGAAACTCCATTTGATGTCAGGACAACTCAGTGCTCTGGCAAAGGTAGATCAGCCAATAGAGGAAATGGTGGCTCCAGGTTGCAGTCTCCTTATTTCTGAACATTTCCAAATGTGATGCATTAGGACTCAGTTTATTACAGACAGATTCAAACTGCAGGCTAAGATTTGAACATACATCAATGTTTGGACTGTTGGACCAGATGCACCTCAATTATTTATAGCCATCTTTTCATAAAGCCTCAGCTCTGTGGGTCTTTGTTCTGTCTATTTCTATTTGTAATCAGGACCAATTTAAGAGTGTGCCATGCAGCTACATTTTGTGGATCTGCATTAATTAAGGGCATATTGCCATGGGTTAGAGAAATGCTTGCTCATCCAATTAAAAAAAATCCAAYATTAAGCAGATCATTAAGTAAACGGTAAAAAAATAACATTTTCACATGAAGAGACTATGTAACCTTAACTTTCCTCTCTGTTATTTACAGTGAGTAGGCAGAACTCTAGCAGTCGCGCTTTTCCACAGCCTTCATACATTTAGTCAGAAATCTTTGTTTCTGGAATCCTTCTGTGTTGTCATGGAAATTATCACCATGTCCCTAACAGTAGGATAACAATTTTATGACAAATCACAGGAGATAGGGAAGGAGAAGATTTTGGCATGAGACAATACTTACAAGGAAAAAAAAAAGAATGCCCATAACATTTTTGCACCCTTAAAAGGCATCCAATTAAAGATTTTACTCTCTAATCTCCGCCTGTTCTCTACAACTAGGCAAGCAGGCAATTTAGCATAAAGACAATTTTTTGTGTAGGATTTGATGCAGAGCAGCCCATGGAATTCAGGGAAGACTGGCTGGGCCGTTTCAGCCTGCTGCCAACCATTCATCCTAAAGCATCAAGGACCCAAATCTGCAAAGCACATAAAAGCATAAAAAGCTCATTAATGCTTCTGACCATTTTAACATCTGAATCTTGCATACTATGTCTTTTCTAGGCACCCWATGCAATCAGCAGATCTCTCTTTATACAACTGTTCCTACATGGAAATCATCTGGCTGGTACCCCATATAGATTTTTAACTCATTGACTAGAATACTAAAGTGTCCAAACTTTCTACTACTTCCCACTTAGGGCACAACTAATTGACCAAGAAACAAAAATAATAGAAGTTCTGCAGCTGTCTGGAAAACAGAACATCCAAACCCGTTCAGATGAACAGAAGTGATAATTCTGATATTTTTAAAATGAAAAACAAACAGGAAAAATAAAACTTAGAAAAATGTCCAGAACTTTTTTTGCTTGACAGACATTGGGATTATTTTAGATTTCAGATTTTTTGGTGGTGGTGTTTTTTTTTTTTTTTTTTTTTTTTTTTTTTTTTGCAGATAGCACAACATAGTAGTACTTGAAATCAAAGTAAAGGTATTCAATCTTTTGTTGGTTACACGTAAAAAGCCCAATCATCCGAAAGAACTGCAGATCACAATCTTTAACACCAAATCTTTGTGCACTGCATCATTCAGATGTACAAACAAACTTGGCTAAGAACATTTATTGCACATTTCTGCCTGCTCAGCAAGTGTTAATGGCATTTATAAAYCTTTATGGTTTTTACATCAGTTTTTGTGCTAGCTTCAGAAGAACAGATTCTATCTGGCCAGCATAAATACTGCCAAACAAAATTTTAACAAACTTGAATGAGCAGAATAAGCAGAGCAGTACTTTGCCGTACGTGTCTGAGCTGCTTTTAGTCCAGTTCTTGGAACATCTCTAAACAGACTCAGTGAATGAGGATCCTGGAGAAATAACCTCTCAAAAATCAATGGAAAACATTTGTGTGGATTATATATATATATATATATATATACACACACACATATATATATATATATATATTTGTATATAGCCTGGGGAAGAGAAGGCTGAGGGGGGATCTTATCAATGTGTGTAAGTACCTGAAGGGAGGGTTTCAAGGGGATGGGGACAAACTCTTTCCAGTTGTCCCATGTGACAGGACAAGAGGCAATGGGCAGAAATTGAAGCACAGGAAGTTCTGCCTGAACATGAGGGGGAATTTCTTCACTGCGAGTGACGGAGCCCTGGCACAGCTTGCCCAGAGAGGTTGTGGCGTCTCCTTCTCTGGAGATCTTCAAGGCCTGCCTGGACGCAACCCTGTCTAACATGCCCTAGGTGACCCTGCTGAGCAGGGRGGTTGGACTAGATGATCTCCAGAGGTCCCTTCCAGCCTGACTGATTCTATGATTCCAAAACTAAACTTCAAGAATTTGGAGTTTCAAAATTTGATGCTCCACTCTACTTTCTWCCTAGTAAAAGCATTTTTTTTTCCGTTTCTGATTGGAAAGATTTTTCCTATTAAAAAAATGGATGTGGGATGATCCTGAAACAAATCCCTAAAATCCCCAGGTGTTTTGAAGACTTTTTCCTTTGAATGTGATGTAATGTATTTAAGTGATAATTTCAAGTATTTACCTGTAGAGGGCAGAATCTGACAATAAATTGGGCTTATAGCCATAAAATCACAGCAAGCTTTAAATTAAAGAGCTAAAGCTAAGAGAAGGTGTGGATGATGCATTTTAAGACCATCACTTACAAATGCATAAATACGACAAAAGCTCTCAAAATGGCAATTCACACAGCTCRTATCACAGAAGGAAGCGCACCACTGAGGGATGAAACCTCCTGCTTGCGAAACAAAACACGTCCCTTCTTTCCTTCCTGTCAGACAGTGATTTCAGCCAAATTATTTATTTCAAAAGAAGACAGGAACTTCCGTGGCTGAAATCCGCACAGCAAAGCAGTTCAACACAAAACGCCGCAGAGCTGGTGATGGGGCCAGCCCAGAAGAAGCTGCACCTCTGGGGTTAGGACAGCTTTGAAGATTCGAAGGGCTGGTTAAAGCCCTGCACGGAAGGACCAGGGAAAGACAAACAAGCCTCAAAGGCACAACGCCCCCCTCCCCAGCCCCGATAGCATCCTTCAGCCACATCAAAAGAGCGCAGGTCCGTTTGATATTCGCTTTTCCTCCTTGAATTTGGAAACGTGTAAACAGAGAGCCGGGCCAGCCGCCGTGAGCCGGCTGCAGCGTCGGCGAGGGGAGTGCGGGCGGCCCGCGGCGCAGCCGGCCGGCCCGGCCGCTCTCAGACCCCGCAGCCCGCCTGAGATCAGCCCCTGCAGATCGAACAAATAAGATACAGCCCCTTTGAGGATACATGACTGTCTCTGTTTGGCATCTTCCCGGCCTGGCTCCGAGTTGCTGTGAGGATTTCACAGCAGCCCCCCTCTGCAGTTGGCTGTCAGGAGCTCATCGCCACTCCTGAGCGTTGTCCTGCTTCTCCGAATGACCCCACTCCCAACGTTTGCAGTGCACCTACAGCGCTCGGCCTGCAGGTTTAAGGAGCGCGCTTTGGACAGTCACACAGTAAAAACGAGAAATTGTAACCCTAAAGGAGACAAATCCAGGAAGAAAGCAAAAATAGCCCAGTGTTTATTGTTTTTAGGTTAGTGAGGATTTATAAAACATCCCATAGTTTGGTGTCTGACTCATGGTACTTGAAAGCTTGAGGATGTCAAGYCTATAATTATTTACCTCTGGAAAATCAAAGAGAAATCCAAATTTTCATAAACCTCAAGCTTCAGAACAGGAGCCAACCTCTGTTTGCATGGGAAGCTTCTTTTTGAAGTAGGTTATTTCAGAGTGGCTCTTGATGGAGATTCCTCTGAAATACCTTGTCCTGACGTCTGCAGGAGATGGCAAACAACAGTAGGTGAACCACTAGTCCGCTGGCTTAGCAATTCCTACCGCAGCAAGGCGCCTGCTGACCAAAATATATGGTCATCAAAATACTCTGAATGATTCCTCAACACGCTTACTAAAGCCACCCCTCAAGGCTGCAGTGTCAACACTTTTGGTGCTACTCTATAAGAAAATGAGGGGAAAACCCACTGTGCTTGGGCTTCTCCGAGTCAACATTTCTCTCCAGAGTCCAGCACCAAGCAGTGTTTCTCATGCCACCTGACTCTCTCTCCCCAGCCCCCACTTGCCCTGCCAGCCTTCCTTAAAAAGACCTTTTTACAGGTCCCACAAAACCTTTGCAACAGTCTTTGCTCTGCAGCACAAATTCCCCCACACTGCTCTGCCCTCCAATTGGATCCCATTGCCTTTCCTTAATTCTTCCTTAAAACTGACTTCACTTAACCCATTTCCTGATGCTGACGTTGCAGACCAGGGCTTGTAAATCCCGTTACTGCTGCCAAAAAAGACTCCTGGGACCAAAAAGCTGAGGACAAAGCACCTTTGATTAGTGAAAAAGTTATAAAGATGAGCTGTAAAGAGAAACTTTGCCCTTCCCTCAACTTTTGAAATTTAGATGGGGTTGGTTTCAAGTTTCCAGGTTCATCTCTGATCGTGGCCACTTGTGCAAGCAGYGGTGAAGCAAAAGAATAGGAACAAGACATCGGTACACGCTCAGACCTCCTCCCTTCGCTTTATCCCATTTTGCCTTTGCATTCAAAGAAATTGTGCAGTTCAAAGGTGGCGCCAGTCTGCAGCTGGCCGTGAAAGGCTCGCGGTGGAGATCCCTGGGCAGCGCGTGAGCGGCAGGGTGGAGGTGGCCTATGCACAGCCCCTCCGCGGCTATTGTTGGGCCCTTGGTCTAACGGCTTTGGCAGCCTCCAGCACGAAGGCTGCTCTGTTCTCCTCCGCTGCTACCTCCTTCGCCTGCTTTCATGTTTTGTACTTCAGAGGCGYGGGGCTGCGTGCGCCCGGGTCAGCACAAGGTCATGACTTGGGACAGGAGGTTAATGTAGTTGTTAAGTAACAACATGAGTCTTTCAGCAGCACGAATATTCCGCCCTACCCTCTCCCAGACACACACATGCTCTCTGTCTCAGGCCTGAAGCCCGAGTTGCACACTTCTCTAACATAAGGGTGACCATGCATGTCTCCTGGACAACATGCAGTGCAAACACATGTTTTTCAATTACCATATACTCAACAGAATAAGCAACTTAATATTTAGCTTTGCCAGATTTCAAATCACTGAAAAAAACGCTGGGTGACCAAAATGATCCCCTTTGGACAGCTGAAAATGAATTATAAATATTGACTGTACTGGTGATAATGCAGTTGTGAACAAGAAGAGGAAAGTGCAGGTTGATCCAAATCTCTACATTTGTTGAGTATCTGCAATATTCACTTACTTTAAAGGGGACTGCACAGGCTTAACAAACAACTTAGTAGCTCTGGATGAGACTTCTGGAATTGGAGATGTTGTGAAAACTGTGTAATTGTATTTCAACTTGCAAGTTTTTACAGTCAAAGCACTTTGATGTGAGAGTTGCATGGGGGGATGAGAAGGAAGAGGGAGATGAAAGAAAAATTTAAAAAGCGTCAAGTCAAGATGCACTGATCTTTTTTGCGTCTTCTACCAAACTGCTAACACATGCATTGCTGACCAATAAGTTAGTAGGTCTCTCCCATCACTATTTGCTGCTGTTCAGATGAGCATACTCCATGTGGTTCGTAACCGTCCAACATAAACGTCAGCGGGATACTGGAAAAGGTATTAACATCATAACGGGGTACAAGGCCCCCGTTTGATATCCGCATGCAAGTGTGAAAGGGGCAGTAGTTAGGGCTGGAGAAGAGAAATCACAGCGACTGTCTGCTTTGCTAATGACACCGCTTTGTCTGGGTCTCTGAATTCTCCGAGGGGGTCTCAGAATAGCTATTTGCCTACCTTCCCTAATCTGATGGGAACCTTTTGATCTCAGCTGGATCCAACCACTCAGTTTACAAAGTACAATTAAAGGCAGATAAAGCCGCTCGAAAACAAATCATTCAAATTAGAAGACTCTAGAAAAGAGCCCCAATGATCTTAAAGTCAGAAACCTACAACTTTGATGCCTAAGATTTTGAATCCAAGCTCACCTCTGAAAGAGAGAAAGGGCTGATCGAAACTACATTAGCTGTCGCTAATAAACCACACACACACCAAACCAGACTATACAGCTTCTCTCCAAGACACAGAAAAGAAAGGCTAAACCTGTTAGTTTAATAGACTTCTCTATCTGCAATAATCGCACAACTGCAGACTTGAAAACTCTTACTGCTATGTCAGATTGGTAAAACCCCAAATATTTCACAGCTACATTACAGTTTGACAGATCTGTCAGGAAAAGAACTCAGATCTCGCTTCTCAAGAAAAGTGGATGTCAAAGCACTCTGTAGTGGCTTTTATTGTCAAGATAGGGACAACTACCTAAGTACAGGTTACCGTGTAAGTTGTAAAGCTATTCTTTAGCATTCATAGGCAACACCAGACTAGCAGAAACGCAGACATTCGGAACTGAATTCCTTTTTGATGTAGCTCCCTCTGGAGTGTGTTGTTCTCGAGAGCTGCTACCTCATAACATGACACATCCAAGCAGGGCTGTGCTAGTCATCAGAGAACCCCAGATGTCAGGGACAGGAAAGGAAATCAAGTTGTGTTATTTTTCCTTTTCAGTTCTGTGGTTAATCAATTGATGGGTGAGCTGGTGAAGCTACGGAATAACTTCCGAAGAATGGGCACCTACCAAGCACTGCTTTGCTGGTGTTTCAGAGCTCCAAGGGACTATTTGAGGAGGTGAATATAGAAGATAAATCCATTAACTTACTGCTCTCTGTACAATCTAAAGTGACATTTTGGAATCACTTTTGTGGTGTTGTTCAGTGACAGCTTTACCATWCTAGATGGGTCTGATGGCTTGTGGAACCTGCAGGTACCAGGTTTTGCTTCAGACAACTGTCACTAAAGTAGTTTTAAAAGCAGCTGTCACGGTTTTATGTGGGCTTCTAAGAAGTTACAACAACTGTCCAGTTATAAAGCAGCCTGCAAAACATCTGTGAGAGGCCCCAGAAAAGGCAGTTGGTTCCCATATGCTGCAAATGCCTAGACAGCAGGCAAGTGATACACAGCAGGGCAATCAGGGATCCAAGGGAACTTAGGCCTTTCTTTTCTGAAGATGTAATACATGGTTTCTGAGAGGGAATGGTTAGAACTAGATATGGTGCAAACAGTAGTCAGCACTATTTTTGTCTCCTTCTCCCTTCTTCTGCAGGGGATTTCTAGTCTTGACCGGCAGCTACTCCTTTCTTCCAGCTACACTGAGTTTTCGTTGTATTCAAGACTCTTCTCACAAAAGGGCACAGATCCCAGGGACTCCTCTTCGAATTTCACCTAAGAGTGACTAAACAAAACCTGGCTCTACCAGCCAATATTACCAGCAGCCCATGACAAATTTTTCTTCTCAGTCTTTTCTCCAGAATAGCAATTTGTTATTTAGGTACTCTTGGCAGAAAGTAAGACAATGCTCACTCTATCCCCTCTTATATTTCTGTTGCCAGATTCTTCATCAAGGCTCTCTCAGTCGATCTATGATCCCTGCAAGTATCAGTGTTGCATATAACAAGCACGGTATCAAGCACTAGTACTTAGAAACAAATGATAATGTATTCTGTCCAGATGTTGATTGCTGGAGAAGATATTTAAGTCAAGGATCTAAATGCCAAGCAGGAAAAGAAATGGTCTAGAACAATCTACCTGGACATAAAATCGCACTATAATGAAAATAAAGAAAACCTAGGCAGAATGGTAAAACTTATAAAACTGTGAAAATTACACCAAAAAGACAACTATCCCTAACATCATTCCATGTCTGAATACTCCTCTTATTTGGAATGGCATCTTTCATAATGTAACAAGACCTCGCTAGGCTTTTGAACTAATATCATGAAATATTTTCTTTTTGATGAAGACAAGAAATAAAGAAGAAAATGGTTTTCCATAGTGAATAATTTAAAGAAATGTAAACAGAGATGAAATTCTGTTATTGGAATAAATTTCCAAAATGAATATATATAGAGATAACTTGATTAATACAACCAGACAGAAGAGCAACAAAAGGAACAGAGCCTAGTACAAAAACATGCCAGCAGAGGGTACTCATACTTTGCACATCTGCAGCATGAGTGTTCACTGGGAATGTAATTCCTGCAAGTGTTGGAGAGACGGCACTGGAGGACAGCAGGGGACTTTCAGCAGCAAGCAGAGACCTGAACTAAGTGAATGAAAGAGTGAGTGCCCATAGCTGCTCATGACTTTCCTGTCACTAAAGAGCTTCATCAGAGGAAGCTGTGAGTAATATAGTAAGGAAAAGAACACAAATCAAGCCTTGACCCTGAAAATGTTGGCAAAGACAGTGATTTATATAGGCTGTTTCCAAAACAAAACTCTTTAATCCTCAGTCTTCTAGCACTAGCAGTAGCCCACAACACAGCAGCTAGATCCAACAAGCTATCCTAAACGCTTGTTATATTTCTGTAGCTAAAATGTTGCAGCTAAGGGAGTACAAATACAGCCTGAAGTACTATTACCAGTGTGTATGCGCTCATACTAGTGTAAGTTTTTCCCATATGTACTGGGAAATAAACAATAGAATATAACCTATTTTTCCTGTATACACAGCTTGTATGCATTAACTCTTATGGAAAAACAAACAAAAACCGAAAATCTTCTTGCTGAATCGGTGTCATTACTACAAAACTTGGGTTTTGAACAGGGTTCAGCCTCCATGGGACACTAGCTTCCACCATGAGAGAGGCGCTGACCTAGGAGCAGCCAGAATATTCAACAGAAATACAGACATAYCTGAAGAGATAAAGGAACTTAAGCAATGAGATTTCTGATTGTAATGGTGACCTGACAGCAAACAACAATGTCGAAAGTTCATGCTTCAGCTATTACATGTTCTATATTTTAAAAACCAGCTAGGATTTTAGCTGCCAGATTTAGGGAATCTCACCTTAATTCATTGTAGTCTGATCACATATGGTAACAGCTTTTGAGAAGTCTTTTTTCTAACTTACACTATTGTCCTATTAGGACAGGTATGTAATCTACTACCCTACTACTCRGATTTGGCGGTATTTTGAGCAATTTAGCAAATTTTAATTTTAAAGTAGCAAAACTTATTTGAACATCCAGTATTGGAAAGAAAAGCAAGGAGGATGTATCAGCATTTCTGTTAGTGTACAGCCATCTAACCCCATCTTATATAGCTGTCCCTTTTTTATTTTATTATCTTCTTGGATCCAAAATACTACATATTTCTCCCACCTTTTATCTGGATAGCAAAAACATGATAGATACATACTGCTCTGTGCCAAGATACATAGAAGCAMCATTTTGGCACCAAGGATCTCCAGAAGGAGTTTCCTTGTTTCCTTCCCAAAAGATAACATTTTAGGAAGTGAAATTTCATAACTGATATCTAATAATCCAAACCTAGATTACTATGTTACCTTTCTTTTGAGCTCTAAGCACCAAACCAACTGCTAGTGCAATGTAACTAGTGTAACTTAATGAGTCCTATCAGAGCTGAACATGGCATGACTGTCCGGCAAACTCTTCAGAAAATTTCCTGCATAAGCCTGTCTCCTTTCAGCAGAAATTAAATGCTCAGGAAGTCTTCCTTTTTGCAGAAAGCAAGAAGATTGCTGGATCGTTTGCATAATTATCAAAAGAATAAGAGAAATAAAGAAATACACAAGCCGATGTAAGTAAGAATCAAACCGGTCCTTTGAGTTCTATTAAATAACCCGTCACAGACTTTCCTTGTAGTGCTACAGTGACTGTGTGCCTCACTTTCCAAATCCATAATATGAACTGTAAACAGGGAGTTTGCCAGGAGGTAAATCTGAAAATAATATCTGCAAATATTTTTCTGATGATTAGCTGAAAAGAAATGACGAAGGACCAAGTGTTATGAGCACAGAAGGCAAACTTGCTAGTGAACTCATCAGCAGGATGGAACTTTCCTGGAAGACGAGGAATGTAGTTGGACCAGAAAGCAAGAATGTCATGGGAGCTGCAAAACCAAAAGAAAAGCATCTTCAACCACAGGAGAGAAGGCGTTGTATCCATGAGATGGAGCTGCTTGTTGAAAAATATCTTTTCTGGTACTTTATTTTCTAACATATATTTTAGTGCATCAATTGAAGAGAGTCTTTTCAGCTAGCTATGGTGAAGTTATATCCCCAGATACCACTGAACATAAGAGTACCTTTGTTTATACCAAACAGATGAATAATATGGATGCCCTTCATGCAAGCAGAGATACATTTTTTTAAATACACAAGGATCATTCTGAAAAAACATAAAAAGGACAGCAGTACAGAACTGAGGGTTGATTTCTGTTCTTGATAGCTCAGTAGATTTGATATTTAGTCTCCTCATGTCAGAAAACAGACTAGGGTATAGGATATACACTGGAAAATATTCTCAGAATAGGTAGTTCCTAAATGTCTTCTCTGAGGAGGACTAGCAGTGATGCTCGCCTTTTTTATGAATTCAGAGCAGGACTTCAGATTTTGAACAAAAGTGTAGGTTAAAACAAGCTGCAGCTAAAAGAGCAGTTATAATTCGGGTGGAAGATATGCACTTCAATGAATGCTACAAGATACATCTCTGTTCAGTTGCCTCTGGCATCTCCTAAGTTTTTAATAAAATGATTAGTGAATGTGTTTCTTGAATACAGGCAGGAAGATTTGTCCTACTGCATGCACAAGTGAATCTAATCTGTAAGAGAAGGATTGATATCATCAGTTGGTATGGAATAGCCTCCTTTTAGAGTTAGGTCCATTATAGGAATGCTGTGGACAAAAGAAAAACAAATAAAAGCTCTGCCAGCRGAGCTCCATTTGAAATACCTGATTGCAGTCAGAGACATACGGTATTTCATAAGGTAACTGGTTCCTATCAAAGTCAGATCTTTCTGGTAAATATATTTTTATTCCTGTCAGTATTGAAGTATAAATGACTGAGCTGGAGTCAYGTCTTACCAAAACTATTGATTGTGTTCAGTTGCAGAATCTTAATAGTTTGAGTCAAGMAAATTATTCACAGTAATCCGTCAAATCTGTCAAAGTTAGCTTTTCTGCTAACATTATATGGAAGCACTCTTACGTTAACTCATCATTTGAATATATTTAACAAAGTCCTTCTTCATATGTCATGAACAGCTTAAATTCAAGCCAGGCTAAAACTAGTCAGAACAGTCTCACAGAGCTGCTTACACTATTTGAGAAGATAAGGCCCAAAAATCTGGGTTGATAATTAATGCACAGAAATACAAAAAGGTAATTTCTGCAAGTGATGATTTGAGTGTTCAGGAACTGAAACAATTTTGTAAAGACTTGTAACTGCGGTTAAGAAATTTGTGTATGATATCCATATTCCTTTCTTCATATTTCTGGGTCAGGAATTAAAGAAGCCAGAGGGTGCAAAATGTTGGTGACCTGAGAGAATACGTGAAAACTCTCAGAAAATCTGAAGCATCTGCTCCAGAATTTAGGTGGCATCACTGCAGAATCTCATTTCTCCAGAAAAGAGCCTGGCAGCACACATTACAGAAGCACTTGGGACTTAACTGGACCTGCTAAAACTAGCTGGCTGACAGACCCAAGTTGTGTCAGAATTAATTTAAAAATTATTCCTAGAAAAGGTTTACATTATTTTTCCAACACTATCATTGTTGTGACACTTTAGGTTTCTATTCTACAGTCCACCTAAAATCCTAGAAGTGCTCTATATGCACAAAGATAACAGAAAACTCCGCAGTCAAGGTTATAGTGTTCTTTCCAAGCTAAAGTCTGTAACACAACTAAGGAAGATGTGTGTGCTCATCACAAGTCTCTCCTTCTCACACTATCTCTAATGGCGCTGCAAGGAGAAGATACCAGCTAGAGCTGCAGGTCCCCTGGGAGAGTTTAGAGAGTTCCTAACTGTCAGCTAAAAGAATCAACCTCATGTTTTGGGTATGGAGTAACTTGCTCTAGTAACRTGGGAGAGAACTCACACCAGATGCTACAACAGCATTTTCAGGAAAGTACTTCTAATAGTATAATTGTACCTTAAATAGTTATGTTGCTTATTTCTCTGATCTCTTTCTCAGTGCTGTGGCAGAATGAATTTTTGTGGATTATCTTATTAAAAAGTAATCCTATTTAGTGGGTATCTTTGCTTCAAGGCAGTCTTGGCTTCCCACCCATTCAGTTAGGAATGTTTATATTTAGCTACTTTTCTGCAAACAGAGCTCCAGCTGCAGCACATACCAATTACTTTGGATGGATCTTGTTTTTCCTCAGGACATGCCTTTTTCTTGTTGCAGACTGAACAGTCTTACTAGAAATGTGTCATTTTGCCGAACAGAGTTTTGAAGAGCAAGTATGTGTAATCTGTATGGGTCCAGGTAAGTGTTAGATCTTTTCCTGATGAGACTTGCAGCCATCCCACATTCTTCTTTTCAAGCCTTTCTGGTGYATATTGATGTTATTAAAAATTGATTGTTGCATAATATCAGGAGTATTCTGGGGCAATGTTAGTAGCAAATTCYAAGGTGGGTCACTACATTTTGTATCTCTAACATCTGGATGTTGAGATGCTTCTTCACACTCTTGCATGATGCCRCCATATACCATTAAACAGTAAGTCTCTTCTTCCATTCCAGAAGTAGATGCAAGTCAGTGAACAATGCAGTAATCCCTATGAAGTTATTTTCTACATACATATTTAAACTTGCTTTGGCACCTGCTGTGCTGAAGGCCTTCCCTAGCACTTTCAGCAAGCTGCTGATAGAGAACTGGTGAATATAACCTCACAGTTTTTTGAGTGTTTTAGGATCTTCATTTTTATTCTTTAACATCCCTTACATAGCTAAGGAAGTACAYTGTCCCACTGATGATGGCTAGTTTGACACACAGGACTTGGTGCAGTATTTTGTTGAACCCGGGCGAAGGTTTTATCTGTACAGCTGGTTGAGATGCTGTCAGACTGGAAAACATGTTGCTCTTCTGTAGTGGAACAAACCAAGGGAATCTCTGGTTTAGTTTTCTGAATGCAGATGTCCTCCTAGCAGAGAGCAGTGTACGGCCAAGCAGCACACAAACATTCTTTGCTCTATGAATAACCTTGCCGAAGCCGACAGCACACCTCCTAAGGCTGGAAGGGGACTGATGATGATGTTATCCAAAGGGCATTCACTAGCAGAGTATTCAAAATGAATGATGATCAAAATGCTCCTGCTCATACCTACGGAGTATTTTACACAAACTCCGGAGGAATGAAGGTGCCCTGTCTATTACCATGAGATAACGAACAAGACCTGAATGTACTCCAAAAATACCATGCTATGTTCKATACACCCCATCACCCAGACATACTCATTACTGCTGCTACTAAGCCCTTGTGGCAGTGAGTTGGCTTACATGAGGTACAGTGCTGCAGATTTCCTGCAACTCCTGCTCTGCCAGGAAGACTGCACGGAGCTGCTACAGTCTCACTTGGGACTTCAAGGGGGAGAGTTTCCTGTTAGGGATGTGATAACAGCTATACCGCCTTGACATGAGTAGCCTTCTCCTCCAATTCAACAGCTCAAGAAACAGATAGTGTTCATAAACACAGACAGCAGAAAGTCAGCATTTGTTAACAGGAGTGGCTAGAGGTCAAACTCTAAATATTGCAGGGACACATTATTTAATTAACACTCTGTATCAGAGAATAGCAGTACCTCCTAGCACACAATTTTACAGATCAAATCTGCTTAATATTTGTTATCAGTTTTAAGTAAGACAACGGTGTTGAAATTAGGGCTTTGAAGTAAATTGAGCACCAAACTCTGTCTATGAATATAAYTTCTAGGAACTTGATGGCACCTTATCGCTTATCTTCAAGGAAAGTTAGTAATGGAGGGGAGTCAAGGCAGCAGGGCTTGGCACCTCAAAATATCAAATCACAATCAGAAAAAAAGAAAACCAGAAAATTCAGTGGGTCCTGAAATTGGCCTACTGAAATGTTATCTTATCTACTGCTATGCTATATTTCCTGACAGACGCTGTATTTCTGAGGTCTCATTTAAAATGCTGCAACAGAACATGGTAGTAAAAGGAAATATATTTTGTTTAAAAAAGCAGTTGCAACATTTCAGAAGTATCAGTTAAAAACTATGAAATAGCCATTAACATTATTCATTACAGCAAATCAGTAAAGCTATTTGTGCATCTTATTATTATTATTACTTTTAATATTATCAGATCTCCTCCACTGTCAAAAGCCAGATGGGTTATTCCTCTCCTAAGAAAAGCCAGATGTCCTCTTTATATCTGCCAAAATATACTTTCCTATAAGCAGAAAACCAATCTGTTTACTTCTAATGAAAACATTCTACACATYCATCAAATAAAATATCCTGACATTGTCAATAAGTAATGTAATGAAACACTGTGAGGAAAAAATGATAATGGAAAATAGTCCCAAGTCATTGCTAACAAATATAAGATTCTTGCATTTCTCAAAATTTTGTTTGCTCCCCTTTTACACATTTCAAATAGCAGGATTTGCCTATATATAGACAGTATATAATGTAGTATGTAATGCATATATAGGGATAATTTGCAGCAAACCTTCTACAATAAAATAATGCAAAATGAACAAAAGTACTACAGAACCTGGGAGAACGAATCCAAACATTGTGCTTATGGACTTGGATTCCCTAGAATCCAGTGTGCCTTCATGCACATGTTCTGCTTTCCACAAAAGGGAGATTCCATGTCATTTAATCAGGAATTCCTGAGATGACTCTGTCTACTTGTTTGTGGGATTTTTTTTAAAAGYGTGTTTACATTCTTGTGTGTGGGTTGGGAATTTAGGTTTGTTTGTGATGAAACATCAAAGTTGGGTCCCAAATCAGTACTGTGTAGTCATATATTCTTTGTATCTTCCCCCAAGAGGATGACAGAAACACACAAGGTAACCAAGCTTTATGCAACATTAATGGGATCAATCTGGAAACCTTCGCATGATCTGATTTTGCTTCTCCATTCAATTTTGCTACTGTTATTTCTCCAATTGCTTATCATTTTTTTTTTCAGATTTTACAAAAAATGTTTTACGAATCATCGTGTGAAATGAAGGATTACTAAAAATACTCTTAGCAATGCAAGTATATTTAGTAGTTATATCTGATTCTGTCTATCAGAAAAAGACATCGTTCCCTTGATGTATACACTGAACATGAAATTGGCCCATAATCTTTCTGCACATAGTGCAGTGGTTATTGTACAAAATACACCATCATAGACAGGAAATTATCAGCAGACACAGCAGATAAAACCTTGAACTGAGATTGCTCTATTTTTTCATTGAGGATCTTTTCAGTTAACAAGAAATACAGAAGTAAATTAACAGAATGGCTAGTAAATAAAAAGTCCTTGAGTTCGGCAGAATTTCAATTTTAAGAAAGGCAATAGTAGGAGAGAACGGAGACGAACAGATGGTGGGGTTTGCAAGAGGTGCCGCAGAGGAGACAGCAGATCAAGCTTCTCTTCAACGCAAGGTTAACCCAACTTATAATTTAAGTGTTACCAGAGAAACTACTACTTCTCCCAAATGTTGTGATGTTTTTAATGCAGATTGTTTATAGCGAAATAGTATGAACTGCTATTCAAATTTGCATAACACATTAGCTGCTAGCACAACAATCTGAYAGAGCAATCCATTTACTCTTTGCAGACTGAATATTAAACTGTGGTTTGAGGTACAAATCCTTTTCCAGGACCAGTTTCATATTTTGCCACTTTCCTCCCCTATTACTTGCTCCTGTACTAGTACTAGAGAATATCACTGATCCATAATCTCTGAATTATAAACTAGATTTGGGAACTAATCTAGGTTTAAAATATATGTGCACCTATTTAGAATATGTTTATTTTTTAAATATACTTATCTATGTTTTTTCCTGGATTATTTCTCAGATTGATCAGTATCCTGATCTGGTTCACAGCTCAGCCAAATGCTGAGTTGAACAGAAGCAGCTAAGGGGTGGTGTGCTGCGTTGCAGGGGCAGGACCAAAGAACAGGTACGAACCAGTAATACAGCAAAGACTTCATGTCATCAAGCCACAGTCTTATTTACAGTGTGACTCCTTTTGCCTGGACAAAAAAAGGAATTACAGTTCCCTACATTTGCGTTAGCTCTAGAGCAGAGACCTGTAGCGTCCGTGAGTCCATGTGGTAACCATGACTCAGTGGGACTCCTCTATTGGAAAGCCAAACCAGAATTCCAGCGCACACATAATAAACTTTCTCCACACCTTAATTACATAGTGTCCACTCAGGAAAACAGGTCATCATCTACGATAAAAATCTCTAGCAAGTGCTAACTAGATGAAGTTCCTAATTTTAAAAGTTTGCATCTATTTGAAATTTCCCTGGGGTTTGCCTTCCTGCTACCCAGGCTCGCCCACACGTTTCCTGTCCTCCCGGACCGAGCTGTAGGCTGCACGGAGGAGAGACGGGTTCTCTGCTAAGGCTCCAACTGCTCCCCGGAGGAGCAGTCCCACCGAGCTGAGCTTAAGCCTTTGCCTGTTCACAGGCAAGCCAGTGCTCAATATAAACGAGCCTGGCTTAAGGCTCYGGTGTGAGGCTGGCAGGCGGCGCAGGCACAGCCTGACGTTTCTATACCAGGTTCGAGTGCGACCAACTGACTCAGCAACACGCTTGCAGCAGTTACGCGGCTCCGGCCTGCTGCCATTTCCTCCCGGCACGAGACTTTAATTGCCCAAAGCCTCAAACTGGGAAGCCACCACATTGAGAAAATCTRTTTATTTGTCCAGGGTGGTCTGAGGGCGCGACGCCACCCATCCCTCCCCACTATCTCAGCCTTGGTGCTTCATCCGACGCCTTGGCGCTTCGGATGAAATCCTATCAGACAAAACCTGCAGTTTTGCAAAACTAGATCAGAGCCCTCYGTCAATCTCTACAAAAGCATCCTAAACATCTTACGGTTTGTGTCCTGCAGTAACTCGGACCCCGCGTGGGATGCACGGCCGGCGTGCCTCGGCCCCGCCGGGTTTCTGAGACGATCCGGAGGAGCAGGAGGGCACTCGCGGCGCGCCGCCTCTCCGACGGGCGCCTTCGCGGCGCGGAGGTGCTTTTGCGTGCTGACAGGCACATAACCACCGAGAACGATTTCTACACACAGAAACGGGGAACGCGGACCAGGCGAGCTGGCAAAGACCCAGGAAAGATCACACGGGAAAAGTAACGCGGGGCTGGGAAACCCAGTCAGGGCTGCCCTCGCCCGAAGCAGAAGCCCCCTCTGCCCCCCGCGGGGACCCTTCTTCCCAGCGCCGTCCCGAGCGGCGCGACGCCCTGGC
>NW_028187089.1:693601-752220 GCF_003343005.1 Rhea americana
GCCGGGCCGGGCCGTGTCCTCGCCTCGGGCCGAGGTGAGCGCAGCGTGCGGCTCCGCGGCCGGCGCCGTCCGGGCCGCGGGGTGAGCGGGAGCTTCGGGCAGGGCCGCAGGGCCGCAGGTCACCTCCTCCTGCCTGAAGGACAGCGTGAGATCCGGAGGTGCTGGTGAAACGGGCTGAGGGTTATTCCGGAGAACAGCAGTGCCAGCTGGACGGAGCATGCGGCAACTTCGGCTGGGAACTGCGGTGACGGCTTCTGTAAACCCAGTTAGCTGTCTGCGTCCCTCTAGTTAGCAGCTGAATTTCTGCGTGCTTATGAAACTGTAGAGTCCTGGGCTAAATGGTAGGTGGCCAAAATAAAAATATCTGTAGTGCACGAACCATCCCCTGCTGTGAGGTTCCTTGTGCGTCCCCGTGTATTCYGGATTTTCTGTTGAAACTGCAGCATCGGTTTCACGTTGGAGATCAAGCCGCCTGGTTTCATCCTGACTGTGTGCGYATCGCCGGAGCAGGCGCAGCTGCTGGCTTACTCGCAGGCCTGAGGATGTTTTGCTGATTTATTACAAAACCCCCTTGTTTGGCTTTTCCTTCTCGGCTTCTTTTRGTGGCGCTTTCCATGCAGTTGTTCGGAATTAATTTGACAGTCCCCTCATCAGTTTGTCTTCCCTGATTTATAACATGCAAAATGTTGCTCTAGACAAACTGGCATAGCATTTTTTTTTTTGGCATGAATTGAGTTTAAAAATATGCAARTATCTGGCAAACTTCTGAATAAAGCGAATGACAAATAGTTGAGAAATTGGCTCAGGAAATGTCTGAAGTGTTCAGGGAGGGGGTTGGTTAGATGAACACAAGGAGTAGTAATTACTACACTGGTCTGGGAAAAAACATCTGCAGCTGAAAGCTGGGAAGGAGGATAAAACTGGAGGAATCTGGAGAGCAAATCAGCAGCTTCCAGGTAACAGCTGGTTTTATGTGTGCATGCTGCATGCTGCTCCTCTGAGTTTAAGGGGTCTCCAGGCAAAGTTTGTTTGGAGACTATATTGTACCTTATTTGGGACCATCTGTGGAAGGGAAATCCTGGAATGGATTAGTGTTTTTGTTTTGTTTTGTTTTGTTTTTTTTTTTTAAGTAGTGTTGTCCGGCTTCGTCTAGTCTTTGCCTGGGCCGTACGCATTTTGTAAACAGCTGCAGCAGACTTCTCCTTTCGGAGCTTGTTGTATGTGAATTAAAAAAGGATCAAGATAAGACTTGAACAGCTCTTTTGAGTTTTTATGGGGCTCCTTTGTGGCATCGGATATTTTGTAGTTGTTGAAAGTGCAATAAATCATGAGCAGCCTTGTTTGTAAAGTTCTTGGACATATTAGCCTCCCACCTTTAAATCATAAATAACAGATGAAGTCCTCTCTCTAGTAGGAACTACTACAGTTCTCTAAATGGAGATGGGAGAAATAGGGTCCCTCCTCCAAACCCAATCCCTGCTGCCGGGATCTTTAGATCTGAGAATATTTGCTTCTAATATTGAACCCTCTCTATTGGTAGTGGGGGGAAAAATGCTGTGTGATTGTTTCAAGTAGGATATGTAAAAAAGAAACGTAATGGGTCTTCTGAGCCTTTTGTACTTCTGGCAAAATAATAATAATAAAAAAACTTCCCCCGTGAGATCAATGCCTGGCTGCTTGGCTCCTTTACTAGTCATCTCAACAGGCTCCAAAATGAAAGGAGAAAGGAGGTTGGCTTCCAGCTCCTGCGTGTACCCCGACTCAAGGTCTCTCTGTGACTTGTTCGCTAGTGATTAAGGAGGAATGTGGTTGCTGCCTTGATCCGTGGATAGGGGAAGGACTTTGGTCCCCAGGGCTGTATTTCCAGCCCTTTTAACTAGTGAGAGGTCATGCAGGTTTGTTCTTTCTTTCTTTCTTTCTTATTTTTTTTCAATTCTTCTTGGATCAAAGGGAAATATAAATATCAATTTACTCATACTGTAAATGTGTGCACAATAGGGTAAGATAACAATGATTATCAAAGACCTGCTTCTGGGAGGTGAAGATGGACACAGCTCTAGATCAGGATAAGATTTGAAAAACCAAATAGTCATAGTCTTGCTTTTGTTTTCCCCTCCAGTTTGTGAGCTTGTTCGCTTCAAGTCTAAAGCCAACAAAATACACCAAGTGAACCTGTGTGATAAAAAGGCAAATTTCATTTTAAATTACATGTGCAACCTTACTTAAGTTTGTGCACCTATAATGCAAAGGTCCTAAATGGCAGAGTATGTCTCCAGTCTCTTAAAGATGAGCCGTGGTGCCCCTCTGTCAACCTTACGGGAGGCCAATCCTTAATCCAGGGATCTTTTTTACTTCTACTCTAGTGTTTATTCGGTTACAAGCTGCCAGCCGTGGTGAAGGCCGCGAAGCTGCTGGGTGTAGCAGCAGTTCGGCTTGCCCACAGGCGCCGGCGGGAGTTCAAGCAAGCTTCAAACGTCGCTGCGCACCACCTTGAGGAACTGCAGCTGGAGCACACGCCGTGCAGGGAGTTTGTGTGTATGGTTTTTGTTTTTGTTTTTTAAATCTTGTTGGTTTCTTTCCCCTTTCCCCTGATTTGGTGAGATGTAAGGGGAATTACAGACTTAATTATTTCTTAATTCAACTTTTTTAGTTGGAACAAGCCCGGGCTAGAAAGCACTTTGCACTGGTTTTGTTAAAATGCCCTCTAACCCTGTGAAAGGAAGCTGTGGGTTTTGTGTGCGGAGCCGAGCAATACTCCCAGTTGTGGATGGCGTAAAGCACGGGCTAGAGTCATCTGGCACTGTTGCAAAAATGAGCCAGGACTAAAGGAGCTGAGAGGAACGGTARCTCTTAGCTATGCTGCGTATTTGTCACCTGATAATTTGCTTTGCTTTGCAAAGTTTGGATTTCAAATGCCTACTGATATAAAAGGATGCTGTCAGAGCTTGTGCCAAACTCTTTAGGGCAGAGTCCCATAAAAATGTTAGTGTAACTGAGACCAAAATTTGACTTGGTGAGGGTAACTAAAAGTTATATAGTGCTTTCTCCTGCAACAGAGTCCTGATCCAGCTTGTGATGTTAACATCTCTAACCATCACTATGTTGATAGGAAATACTTCACTATCAGGAACAAAACTCTGCTTTCATGCTGCTTAGGTAAAATTGTCAGGCTACTGCTATGGTAAGAGCTATAGCTGTTGGACAGTTATGGAGGCTTATACCTAGATTCTGTAAACTGTGTTGCTATTTTATTATTATTATTAATGAGGAATTTGTGGGTAGACGCATGGACAATGATGTAGTAAGAACATCTGGTATTCATAGATAGCCAGTAGACCTGATCTTTACCTTCTGTCCTCAGAAGCAAAACCAGCTCTTGGAAAGCAAGTGTTTTACCTACTATTTAAATGAAGCCTGAAATTTTAACATYGTGTCTCTCTTTGGTTTGGTTTGGGGCTTTTCCTTTTAATTTCAAGGGAAGTTTTGGTTATTAATTAGAGAGTAAATCCTTTATCCTTAAATTATAGCATTGGATTCCTTCTTTCTTTGTCACTAGACAACCTCATCCACAAGCATCAAACTGATTTTTAGGGATAGGATTGCAGATTGCTGCTGAATTCAAAGTGTGGGTGGGGGAATGGTAGAGGTAGAGATATTTAATTTCCTAGAGAGAGAGAGAGAGAGAGAGAGAGAGATCATTATTTTTTTCTATTCCCTCCAATAAACATGCAAAAAAAATCTGTATATTCTGCCAGTGTAGAAACTTCCATAGGAGTCTTTTGGGTCAAATTCTGCAGAGATGCAAATTGATCTAAGTGGTAAAACAGAAGAATCTGCATAAGCTTTGTGTTYCCCTGAGCATAAAGCAAGTGGCTTGCATGTTTGCATGGAAGGAAAGGGTGTAGAAAGSATCATGAGTGTAGGAAAAGCATCTAACAGATGATGAAATGTGAAGAAATACAATAAAGCAGCTTCTTCTGCAGCGAGTGTCTTCCTTTCTGCTTGCTGACACTTAATTTTGCACACCAATAAATTAACATAACGACTGTTTAAACTACTTGGAAGACAAACAAAGGTGGAAAAACTTTTTTAAACTACTACTGAATTCCTTAATAAATRGGGGAGGGAATATTAATTAAATGATAACACCAGAATCTCCTGCTCTGTAGAATGAACTGGGGTTAATTGTTGAAATTATATTGGTGTAGTCCCACTGCTGTCAAAAAGACTAACAAAACAGTTTTAAGCAACTGCTCGTGMAGTGTATTATATTAGAAACACAAACCCAAGTACTATACTGGGGAACTGATACTGCAAAAGTCACTCCGGAGAAAACTCCTTGGCATAGTCTTGCTATGGTCAAACAAGTCTTTTAGCACATCTCCCAGCATAGTGTTTCCTGGAATAATAAGTCTTTTCTAGTCTAACATGATAATGCATCTGATTATAATTCATGAAAATACAATTGGTTTTCTGTTATTGTGGTARAGAAAACAGATACGTGCCCAGAAGGAGTTTGAGCTGGTTGTATGCAAAGTCATCTGAGAAGCACGCAAATAAAAGGGATTTAGAATAAAACTTATTTTCAAATTTACRAATAAAGAATGGGTAAAAATGATTGRGAGGGTAACAGCTTTTTAACTGGCRGTCTTGCTTTCAGTTGAATATAGGTCTGCTTTAGCTTCTCAACTGAAGTGTTTGGAGATGTGCAGAGCAGTTACCTGCTCGGAGGTGGGTTATTAGAGAAGCTCGAGACTTGAAGGCGAGGTTAATAATTGAAAGGGTTTCTTCTTATTTAGCTGTACAAACTTGCAGTTTACTGAAGCTTTGGCTTTGTATTTTCATATTGATGACCTAATCTTTAGTAATATCAGAAAATAAGAAGGAAAGGCAAGAGAATGCTGAACTGTGTCACCATCTAAAACTGTCTTGGGTTTGGTGCTGCAGTTCTGCTAAAAGTCGTCCTACTTTAAATACAGCTTACAAAAAATCTCTGATGTTTCGATGTTATTTTCTGTGCCACTGCTGTAAACTAAGCACAACTTATTCCTGGTTGTAAAATAGCGTAGCAGCACAGCAGAAGTGTTCAAGCAGAACGTTACTGTGGCTCATGTAAAACTTCCTCCTGCGTGTGAGGCGCTCACTCAGAGCGAAGCTGAAATTTGGCAAAAAACCTGTTACAGAATACTTTTGCAATATATATCCCTCCTGCCCTCCAAAAAAAGCCATTCTATGAAACGCCTGACTCTTTCAGTGAAAGCTATTTGAAGCAAGTTTTGCAAAAATTATCACACTTTTTCTTACAGTTCCTTTTTAGAGCACTGAGTTTGTTGGGGTCCATCTGGAGCTTGCTGTTTTTGTGGAAGCAGATAGGTGTCCTGGGTTTGTGCCGCCTTGGTGCGCACCCTCGGTCATCTTAATCGATCCAGCATATTTGGGCTTTCTGTCCACCCGAAAGAAATTTGATTAATTGCTTTGGCCTTTAGTGGAATGCAGCATTTCCAGTCTCTCAGGGAAATGTACTCGTAAATATAACTGGCATAATTATTGCAGTAAGCTATTGCGTAGCAGTATATGTGGGGCATACGCAGCAGGTCATTAGGAGCCTCAAAGCCAACTTTTACGTTGGGGTTTTCAGTATCATCTATCCACATTAATACGTAAGCTTTAACCTAAAGGTGAAGAACGTAAACTCCCTTTTATTTCCCATGTTATAAATAACTTTTAAGAACTAGTTATTCGACAACTCTTTTTAAACTAAAGCGTTAGGAGGTATTTTTCAAGCTGTCCTGACCGGATCTGTTGGGAGAGATCTTACCCTTGTGTTTTGTGTCCTTGCCTTCCTGTAGACTGACTGCTCGTTTCACCATTTTGCAATACGGGATGTGCTCTGGTTCACTTAACGTACTTGTGGTTTTGTAAATCAGTTAATAGAAACAGTCTTGATTTTTTTTTTCCTTCTTTTTTGATATCATTTTGGGCTTGCAGAGTTTTTTTTTTTTTTTTTTTTTTTTTTTTTTTTCTGGTCTTAGCTAAGTTGCTTAGGGTCAAATTCGTAATCATATTTACGTACCTAAGTCCAATGAGCTGATACCTCTGTGGAGCTATGTTTTAGTCTCCCTTGATGTCAGTTCTCAGTCTTTAAATGGGAATAGCGTACCTCAAAGAGATATCAAGATAAATATTTTTATGACTGAAAGCAACTTTTATCAAATATTGTGGCTGTATGAATAGACAGGCCTGGACTGAATTTTCCCTGTTCTCCAAACTAAATTAAGGCTGTGTTATGTGCTTTAAAATCAAGGAGTGGGAGTTAGATTTGGAAACACTGAGACTTCAAATGATAAGACTGGAAGCAGCGATGTTGTTCTTGTGGTAATCGGGTATTACAGCCACGGCACCTCTTTAGTCATTTTGCTGCAAGTGGAAGCATGACATTAGAAAGCTTTCTTAGACTATTCACCCCTGCCTTTGATTTGCTTTGATTTATTTTATTTTTTTAAACAGCTTAGCCATAGAAATAAGTCATCGGTTCTGTTTACAAGTTCAGGGATGCATTGGAGACGTGTTCTGGATTGAATTTACCCACCCAAAATGGAGCCGAGTGGTTCATTTTTGTGTAGCTGTTGGCAGGCTCCCTACTAAGTGCTATTAACTGCCTTGTGGATGTGTGCAGGGGGTATGTATCTGGGGCCCTGTGCCCTAGCCGAGCTAAAACAAGAATAGGCAATGTGCTAATGTTGTCAGGAGTAGTCTTGCTTTGGTGGGGAAGTAGATTAGACAACCTGATAAGTCTTCCTTTCTAAAAAAGACACGAAAAAAAAACAAAACGAAACTGTTCTTAGATTCAGTATTACAGTACAAAAAAATCCTGTTTGGGGAAAAAAAATTAAATAAGTAATTTCATACAATGAAGATGATGCTTAAGAAATCTTTATCCTGTGTGGCCCGGGGGAAGGAACTGGGGAATCCAAAGAGTTTTCTGCTCGCTTCTTTGCTGAGGAATATAGGACTAGATTGTTGCTTCCTAAATAATTCCCACTCCAGAGGCGTGCGTTGTGTTATACTTTATAAACAGCAGAGTCTGTTATGGCAGCAACGTTTATRTATATATACATGCATATATATGTCAAGCTTTTACGTTTGTATATAGTCAGTGTGCAGTAACTCGGGACCAAGCTGGAGCCTTATTTTGTGACTTCCTCGTACTACGCGTGTTGTGCAGAAGCTGCTGCACCCTGTGTTGCAATCGGTGTTTTGGGGTAAGAGTGAGTCCTAGGGAGAGATCTGAGTACTGCGGAGAAAGGCAAAAGTAGGGAATTCGTACGAGGGGCTTTAAAAGCAGCATTGCTTTTAAGGAAGGAAGCAGGAAGGGGGGGGGACTGCGTAACGAGAAGAGCAACGTAAGGTGGCATTGCTCTTTTGGCAAGGTGGCAGGCGTGCCGGTTGCGTCGACGCGGCGCGCCTTCTGGCCGCTTCAAATCCGTCTGCTGGCACGCGGAGAAGGCGTCCGCGGGTCTCCTCTCGCGGCGCGGCTGCCTGAGTCACGGAGCGGCGGGCAGGCCTGTCGGAGCCTGCCGCCGGCGGCCTGTCGTCGCCCGCCCGCCCGGGGCTGGCTCCCCCGGCGCCCTCGCTGCCGGAAGCGCGGCCGCGGCGGAGCGAGGGGCGTTCGGGCGCTCCTGGGGCAGCGCTTC
Source organism: Rhea americana (assembly GCF_003343005.1). Taxonomy (NCBI): domain Eukaryota; kingdom Metazoa; phylum Chordata; class Aves; order Rheiformes; family Rheidae; genus Rhea; species Rhea americana. Next base: position 701,296 of record NW_028187089.1, read on the forward strand.
GCGCCTTGCTCTCGGAGGCGCCGAGCTGAGCAAGCGGGGCCGCGCGGAGCCGCGGGCAAGAGGAGAGACCGCGGAGGTGTTTTCGTCTTCCTCTAGCCCTGAAATGACTTAAGCGGGGTTCGCGTCTTAYAACCTTTAAGCGCAGAGCGGGAAACGAGCTTAGTAAATATATGGGAAAAGCCCTGTATTAAAATAGTTTATCATCAAAATTACCGTAGGGTTTGTTTTCGCTGAGAATCTGCGTTTGTTTAATCTCCTACCAAAATCTTATGCCAACACTCTGACCCAAAGCTCAAGTGTTTGTTATTGGTAGGGTTTGCCTTGAAAGCCTGGCGTTTCTTCAGGTGCTGGCACTGAGCTCATTGATTAGAATTGGTAAGTGCTGTTAAGTCACTGCCTAATGTCGAAATGGTGCCTTTTAGCTCATAAGATAATTTAAGATCAAAGAGYGATGTTTTTTAAGATACAGAGATGTTGGAGTCGGCTCCAGGTAGAGGTAGGTACCAAAGAACAGTGATTTTTTTTTATTATTATTTTTTTGACAGCAGGGCGCAGAAGCATCTGCTTTATTTGCTTGTGTGCTGTTGGCACTTTTTCACCCTGAAATATGCTTCTGACGGCTTTCTCTTTTGGGGAGCGCTGAGTCAGTGAAGAGGAGTTAAAGAATAGATCCACGTGGGAGACCGAGGGCTGTCCGTCCCGTGTGAGTGCCTTCCTCAAGGGGAAGATGCCTTTGTGGCACCGTAGCAAGAGGGCGGAGAAGCAAACAGCTCGTGCCCTGGACCCACCTGGAACCTGGACAATAACGTTTTACTCTTTTGAAGTGAAAAGTTTCTATGTCTAGGTTTAAAAAAAAACAAACAAAAACCCACCCATAAAATGGCTTTTTTATTTCTTTGGGTGATACGTTATCCCTTTAATTAAATAGCTGACTTACGCTTGACAATTAATTGAAGTGGAATGATGTATTTATTTTTTTTGTTAGAAACCCATGACTAATTTTTTCTTGACATTCTCACTATCTTACTGTTCTGGCCTGCCCTCCTCCARAATTGCTGCTGTATGCCAGGCACCGGCGCAGACCAGCGTTCGCTCTTGTTCGGGCTTTTACCTGTTCCAGACAGAGCTGTTGTTTTCAGGCGTCTTCCATGTCATCTCTCCAACACTTTCCATTTCATTTTGCAGTTTTTTCATGTTAGAAGATTTTTTTTTTTCCCTTCCTATGGTACTGCCTGTGCTTGCAAAGTCATCTGCTAGCAAGCTCAGGTGAGTTTTATATTTGATTATAAGAGGCAAGATTCAAATTGGATGGGGCTGGAGACACTTGAATTAAAATCAGTATAGAGGTAAATGCAAAGAATTTAGCTTGTGCCTTATCTTACTTTCGCTAACTGAAAAAAATCTGCTGAAATTCAAGCCTGTGTTACATTACAACAAACTATGACACAGACTGTTTTTTGCATCTCCTTTGTTCTTAGAAGGCTTTAGTCCTTCCATAGGAAATTTGCTTCAGTGAGTGAACTTATGCATGGATGAGTTGGGAACAATGCAGTCTTTGTTAAAATTAAATGTTTTCTTTTTCAGAGGGAGTGGGCTTAAGAGGAAGGAAATGTGGTTTAGATTTTTTTTAAGTTTCCTTTTAAAAACTTCTTCCTCTTTTTTTTTTTCCTCTTTCCCCTCACTCAAAACACAAAACAAAACAAAAATGCAGACAACCAGAAGTCCCCAGGCAGATAACTCACCATACATATTTTTAAAATGAGTAAAATTCCGTATCATCTGGAAAGCTATGTAGGAAAACTGTCAGTCTGAAAAATGACCGTCTTGGTTATTTTCTCTCCCCCATCCCTTCCTCCTCTCCTCTGGGTTGTTCTCTTTCAAGAACATACAACTTTTGTTTCAGTTTTTCTAGTTTGTATGTTTGGCAGGGTTTTATCTAGTCAGAGTCACTGTTGCATGTAAAGAAATTTAGGCTTCAGTTTACCCGCGTGCTTGAACATTTTGCTGAATGAGGACCTGGAATTAGCTGTTGCCTGGGTTGATCATTCATAGGGTTGTGCTGGAAGGAAGAGCTCTAAGATAGGTTGGTGGGGGTGAAGATGCTGGGGGGGGAGCTTAAGGTAGGAATACAGTTTAATATTAAATTGACTAGATTTAGACGTGACAGCTGGAAATCTCTTTCTCTTCTCATTAGAGGAACTCTGTCCGACAGCAACTGCGTGACAGACTTCCTTCCTGCTGGCCCAGGAGCATCTGATGCTGGTACCATGGCTGACCCTGTAGCAGGAGAACCCGCGTCCCACACCAGCGAACTCTGCAGCGACTGTGGCCAGTTCCACCTCTTGCCTGACAATCATCTCTATAACTTCCAAGACGATGTGGACGAYGAACTCATCTGCCATATCTGCCTTCAGCCTCTGCTGCAACCTATGGACACCCCCTGTGGACACACGTACTGTTTCAAGTGCCTCGAGAACTTCATGCAGGAGTACAACTTCTGTCCGATGGATCGCAAAAAACTCTCTTTCCAGCAGTGCCACAAGTCCAGCCTCCTAGTGCGAAACCTGTTGGATAAGCTGGTTGTCCTCTGTCCTTTCAAGGCAGACTGTCAGCAGACGATGCAGCGGTGCGAACTAGAAGCTCACCTGCAGAACAGGTGCCTAGCCATTTCCGTAATATTCCTACTCCATGTTTAATGCTGTCCGTGTCTGTTTTGCGTTTGAACAGAAAGATCCATTCGCAAGAGCGCTGTTAAACTGGGGCGAAATGGGGCACCAGAGGGTGAGGCCAGAAAGGTGGGTGGGTGAAGACAACATAATTTGTGTGCACGTACGTGTAGCTCGAGTGTGCTAAGGAAGTGCTTCCCTACTTGGCTGCAAGTTGTTCATGGATTCAAAACCTATCAAATGTATGTAAATGTGTGTGTCCTGATCTGGGGCGCCTGAATCTTTGAAAGTTRTTATAAACATGCTTATTCCTCGTTTCACTTGCCCAGAGAAGAAAGACAGGCACTAAGTCAACACTCTGGAGGCAAGGGATCATGCAGTGTTGCCAGTTTAATTGGTCCAATTAAGATGTGCAATACGTGAGTCTTTGATCCAAATAATGTAAGTCCCTCCAAGCTGCACATTATGCAGTTGCTGAATCACCTACTTAAAATTCCATTATATTCCCTCTTTCTTTCACTGAGAAAAAGAAGCAACTGAAAAAAATATGTATTTTTTTCCTTCTGTGGAGGAAGAGAGACCCCCCCCCCCCAAACTTGCATTTTGCAGCAGAGATGTGTTTTGGTGCTTCCACTGCTGATTTTGCTAGTGGCAGGCCGAACTTTGTAGCTTTAAAAGAAATGCAGGTGACAGCTCTTGCCCTGGCACTTGAAGAACATTTGTTCCTCGTTAATGATTGCTGGAAAGGGAGCTAAGTGCAAGCTGCAGTACTGCGAGCAGAAGCAGTGCTGCTTTGCCAGTGTATTTTGTTGRTGTGTAATGAGGAATGCAGTAGCCTTGTTTCCCTTCAGTTGTGTTGTAGCTTCTTGTGGGAAAACCATATTTAAAAAAAAAGTCAGCTAGTGTGCAGGTAAGTTATGGTTAGGATGTTTTTGCAGTTCCAGACAAGCGTGTATCCTTTTGAGTCCTGCTTGCCTTCAGTACCCACAAGCTGAGAGTTCATGTTAGAGCCGTGGAGCCTCTTGAAGAGGGAAAACACTTAGGTACTCCTTCCTCCTAGTCTGTGAGTGCTTATAATCTCCTTTTTCTTTAGCTAGCTGTACAGCTTTCCTGTTGCCAAGCATTAGTCTACAGGGASAGGGCTGGCCAGCCTTGCAGTTGCTCCTCTGCTGCGTTGCTGGCGCCGTCCCCTGTGCCAAAGGGACGTGCTAAAGAAGTGACGGGGRCAGAGGCCTTCCTCTTCCCCGCTGTGGATCTACCCTGGCATCCATAATTTTTTCTGTCGCTTGCTAATCCCTCTGACGTGGAAGTCAAACACAGAAGAGGGAGGCACCCTGAAATGTTTACACTTCAGACCTCGCTGGAAACTGTGTCCTTCTCTTATACCTTTCATGGGTCTTTGCACCCCCTTGGGGAGGGGGTGCTCTACAAAGCAAGTTTCACCTGAGCCTACTGAGCCTAGGTAGAAACCACAATGGGACTTGGGTGGCAGGATTGTCTTGTTTTTTAGTTTTATGTGAAATTAACTGATAGGAGGAGGCTTGAGGGAATAAGAAGCAATCTAGGAACTTGCTTCCTTGAAGGATTTTTCTCTGTTCTTTGCAAGAATAACTTATTTCTCCACATTTATAAGAGGGATGTTCACAAGTGGATTGATCAGCTCTTGTCCCTAAGTTTTAGGGCCATGTTAATGCTTGGAAAAAAAAATATCARGAATAAAGCAGAACCAGCACAGTGAGACTTGTTTAGCCAGAATGTAAATAGTTTAATTTTAAATGTGACTCTAGTAACCACCCAGTATTACTCAGGTCTCTGGAAGTGATGCTTTTGTATTCATGACTTGCCTCACATGCCACCTTTTTTATTACTATTCTTTTTACTCCTGATCTTTGATTTACTCCTGATAAGAGCTTGCTTTTCCTCCCTCATTTTTGCTGAGATAGGTTGGCTATAGTATAATTGCACACGATATTTTGTTGAATATTGAATTACTTCTTGGACCTTTATGAGGGGAATAGTCAATAGGCGTGCAAACTTTCATAAATTGCCCACAATCAGGTAGAGCCATCATTTGGGCGGACTGGTGATAGAGCTTCATTTGAGGTCAGGTCTTGTTCAGCAAAAAAATAAGCAAGCTAGCCTTGGTTGCTGTTGTTGCATGTTACTGATTTGTTAAAACAAAGCCTAATTCAAGGCTGACCTTGAAATGTGAGTCACTTCCTTTGCATAAAGGTATAGTTCATGTTCTGCACTTTTAGAGCTGACCTGAGTATTTGTTTGTGTTTCAAAGGGTGTATTTTTGTCTTCGCTGGTGGCTTGTCTGGTAAATATTTAGCAAGGAAAACTGCTCTTCCCATTCCATCCCCTTTTTGAACTAATTTGTTTAGTAATTTTGAAAGTAAGTGAATAAGAATTCCACTTTTAAACTGATAGTATTAGAAACAGAAGATGAAGGTCAAAGGAGAATGAATATTAACACCTGTGATGCAAGCTGTGCGGATGGCGAGAACTTGAACGCGCTTCTTCGCGTACGTTTGTCAGTCAGAGCTTGCGTGTGTGCTGAGTTAACCACACAGGCAGAGACCATCTGCTTACAGTCACAGACAATCTTTCTCTAGGTGTCCGGGTTTCAAGAAATATAAAGCTGAACTAGAGCGGAAAAAGAATCCCTTTCCCAAAGGGAAGGAAGATCTCCCTGCCAAAGTGGAAGCAAATACACCCAAGGATCCCGAGGTACCAAGCGGAGGATCGTCGCTTGTAGCAGAAAGCTCTGCAGCTGCGGTGGTATCACTGGGGACTGCGGAGCCTGGACTGGTTAATCCAGCTTTTGAAGAGACCGAAGAAGGTGAGTTTAATAGAGAAATGCAGTTATGTAACTGCCTTTTTATATCATATAAATAATTATTTCATATATGTCAATTTTTGAAGTGTCTCCAATATTCTTAGGTATCCTCAGTGCTGTTTAGCCATCAGTACCAATAGGGGCAGATCTCTTTCCTCAGCTTGTCCTTGAACAGCAGRAAGGTGCATTCAGGTGCATCACGTGTCACAAGACCTGCTCGCAAGCACAAAACTGTTCAGAATAGTTCAGAGCATCTCACAACAAAAGAATACTGCAAATAAAGTAAAGAAACAAAAGCAGCCTCTCTCAAAAGGGAGCATGGCGTAAAACGCTTGAAAAGGCCAAATAATTAGTAATTAGGAATAGCTCCAGCTTCCTCTTAGTCTTGTTTAAAAAACTTAAATATACATTCTGTTTCCTGGAGTGATCAGTTCCTCCTAACGGTAATAAGCAAGTGAGTTTTTTTTATAGCCTAACCTAATTTTTGTATTGATAGTTATGAAACCCTTCCAGATAAAAGTGACTGTCTCTGCTTCAGAACAAATCACTTGTCTCAACCCCTGTTAGAAGTCAGCAGCTTGAAATCTTGATGCCTTGTTTCAAAGCTGGTCTCAATGTCCATGTGYGCAGATGCTGCAGCTGGGAGTTTGCTGCTGTGCCTGTGCCAGAATTAACGCGTTCGGTCAGTTTAATTCTCTGTTGGAGTTTTTCCCAAGTATACTCAGGGCAATTTTTTTGTATCTCTGTGACAACTGCAGCTCACCTTGACTGGCGTTGGGCCTGCCCAAATGCTGTAGTGCCAGTAGATTTAATGTGATTTGCTAACGACAGCTTTCAGCTTCAAAGCATCGGAGGAGCTTTGCTTAGTCTTCCGAATGCTGTGAAATAGGTAAACATTACGCCTGTCTTGTGGTGGCAGGATGGGGAAGCAGGAGGAAGGGAAGACAGAGAAGGGAAATTGCCGTGACTCTATCGCAGGCAGCTCTCTTCAATAGCACCAGCTAAAGCTTATCAGTCCCCTTTTCTGCTGGAGATCGTGGAATTTGGAGATTTGTTGCTTGTTGGGCCTATGGCAGGGGACTTCTAGCTGTCTCCATAGGAAAAGTGCATCTCTTAAATAAGTGAAACGTACAGAATGCCCTATAATAAAACTTAAGAAATAGCAATGAAACAGTTTAAATTTGCAATAAGATAGAAAAAGAAGGGAAACATTCTGGAGAAGCAGTGCAGAAATAGGGGCTTTCAGCTTTTAATTTGACCTATTCTTTCTTCTCCTTATAACTGCTTTCCTCTCCTCTCCATCCAAACGCTAATTTTGAACACAGCCTGCCAGTGTTGCAAATCGCGTGGTGTTTGCTAAATGAGGGAAGGTTCTATTCATGTGTTGGTTTTTTCCCTCTTACGTTTTCACAACCAGACCTTCCCCAGCGAGCTAGTCTCGTGGCCGAAACGAGCACGATTGAGATTCACCGAGAAGACCCTGAGGAAGATCTGGGGATGAGGATAGTAGGGGGTAAGGATACCCCCCTAGGAAACATTGTTGTTCAGGAAGTCTTGCGGCATTCTGTTGTTGCTGCAGATGGAAGAATAGCACCGGGAGACCATATTCTTGAGGTACGTAAAATCCCCCGATAGTCTCATGGCTCGTCTCTTGACAGATGAATTTTATTTACCTTGTAAATAAATAAAAATTACCTTTTTATTTACCTTGTACCACAGCTTTTTGAGATTTAGGCCACTTTTTGTAAAATAAGAACCATCTGATAAATTTCAGCCAGTGGCACCACTTCTTTCCAACGAACTCTGCTCTAGCTGGACAATCTTCTAGTTGCCTTGCTCTACTATGTTGTCTAAGCTGCGTTTCCTCGAGGGGCAGGTCCAAAGTTTAAGACCTTATGGCTTAAAGTCAGCATCATGTGAGTAATAAAGAGCACCGAACTCATAGCAAAGCTGRTCCACAGCCAGATTCAGTTTCCAGATTAACCTGGCATTATGCTACATTGCAGTGGGCTACTTGAGGTGACAAGCTGGCGTACAGCAGTAAGGCCAACACATGATGAGGACTGTTAAAACCTCCTGGCTATGGCTGCTTGATYGTTTGACAAGCAGTCAAGACCTAATTATTCTGTTGGACTGCAGTAATGACCAGCAGCCCCACACACATGGCAGATCAACTCAAGAGATTGTGTTTCTCAGACCAGTAGTGTAACTTACATTTTATCCAGTCAAACTGCGCGTGTCTCAACCTTGACTGGACTGTAAATAGAGCAGGTTCCCACACTTAGTAGCCCTATTAACATCCTAAAGGGGGACTGTATAGAATTGTATGTGACAACAGTCTAAACAAAAAGTAGCTTCTCCAAATTACCCTGGTAAAGGCATGACAAGACTGATGATCTTAGAAGTTCTGTAGACTATGGACCACTATTCCAAGTGCGGATGGGAAATCTCCAACTTGAGTCTTCTCCAGCAAGAGTGTACTGAATACTGGAAATTAGTGGAAAGCAGTTCTGCATTGCCATGGGGTGGAGGTTGTGATTTTTAATATTTTGCACTTACAGATTTGTAAGCTGTGTGAGTTGTCCTGTCTCTTTTCTGTACTCAGCAATTCACCATCACTGTCGGTTGAACTTAATYTGTTTTCTTCTGCATTCTTTTCTAACTTTGCTTTCTAACGTGCACCAGAGGCAGCTGCTTCAGTCATGCATTGAATAGGGAGTTGTACATCCTGTCTCCAACTGTGATGTTCTGCACTGCAAAAAGCGTCTAAATTATCTTGGTTCTGATCAGTGACTCTGGTTTGTTTGTCTTTCTAGGTGAATGGTGTCAACATTAGCAGTGTGACTCACTGTCAAGCAGTCTCCTTTCTGCGCCACCCTGGCCCTGTTCTTCACCTCATGGTCCTGCAGGAGAAGGGTTTTTCCAGTAAGACTGTACAGCAGGATTCCAGTTCTGCCCCAAATCGGGAAGTGATCCATGTTACCTTGGTAAAGAGAGACCGATCCGAACCCTTGGGGATCAAACTCATCAGGAAGACGGATGAGGCAGGAATTTTTATTCTAGATCTGTTAGAGGGAGGTTTGGCAGCCAAAAATGGAAAGCTGAGCCGAAATGACAGAGTGCTGTCCATAAATGGCCAGGACCTGAGACAAGGAACACCCGAGACTGCTGCACAGATCATCCAGGTAATTTATACCGTGGCAGAGGTGTCTGATGACTCTGCAGCTGTCTGCACTGATAGCAGGGCTCCTGTTCTGACCTAGGGGCTAACAGAACATGCTGGAGCAAATAGCATTCCCTTAAATAYCTCTTTGGGAAAGTGACTTCCCTGYAGATGTGTGGGAAGCACTGCTTCCAAATGAAGATAAACATGAAGAGTGGGAATCTATCATGACTCAGCTCTGACAAATCTGAAGTGAGGCAGTTGCTCATGACACTTAAGTTCAGCTAAGGCAACTGGATCTCCTTTGTAGYGAGGTGTTTGGAGCCTTTCTTGCAGAATAAATATTTGCGGGTACTGAAGATGCATGCAACAAACATGAGATACCAGGAGAGCTTTCTGTGCTTCATTTCAGCTAGTCAAACTAAAGATGTTAGCAGGGAGATCTGATAGGCTGGCAGCACAGAACAGAACCATTTTCATTTATTTGAATCCCTCTTAAGATTTTCCACTTAAACTGTATTTGGTAAAGGAGTCTAGAGAGCAACAAGGCCACTTGGACTAAAAACCTTCTAAAATACCGAAAGGGAAGTAGCACAGTATTCTTTTCCTGTGTAATAGGGATATGTTCTTGCTGCAACGTTGCGAACATCTTAGTGAAGGGATTGGGCAAGGAATTTTGATTTAAGGAGTAAGGATTGCTAGAGGTGTAGCAGACTTCTTGTAGGTTGATTTTAAATTCTTTTTCTTCCTAGATAGTGACCTCCAGTTTCTGTTTTTAATCTAAAAATCTGGACACAATACATCTTGTTACATACTGTTTATATCCTGGAAAGGATCTGAGGTCAGCAGAGCGAGGGAGAGCCAGTTCTCTTCCTGGTAATCAGCAGAGGAGTGCAGAGGGGTGGGAAAATACGAGAGAGAGAGCAGGGTTCCAGTATACATGTGATTCGATACTATAATCCATTAGAATTTTGTTCACATCCCATTAAGTGCTAATATATTTCTTTCCTRGTGTGCAAGTGTTAGTCTTACGTGAGCAAATCCATCTTGATCCCACAGAAATCATAATAAGAGTCTCAGAATTGGCTTCAGCGGATTTGGGGATTAAATTCCTTTTAAAGTGATTTATAAAACTGTGATGGTCTTCCAAACATCATCTGTTCTTCTGAGTTCTAATTAAAATTCTTGGTTTAATTTGGATTGTAAACCATTTGAGGAAAGGAGCTCCTTTATACTTGTATTGTGAGGTACCATTTGCACCTATAGCACATATATTAAAAAAAAAAAAACCCTAACATACATACCTGCTCATAGGTACTACACATGCAGTTTGGTATCCCCTAGGTGAAGGGAGAGGGTGAATCCTCCTCTTAAAATACAGTGTTTACAATGTATTTTATGAAGGCATGGATGTGTGTCAACTATTGTCTGAGGGGGAAAAAATGTCCCACGTGGACTGACTTTTGAGGTGCGAAGGTTTTAAACTGTTTTCCAGAAAACAAAGCTTTCCTATACTAATAACAACAAAAAAGACCCCTGTATCAGCTGGTGTAGTCTTCTTCCCAGGTTATAGGATTCAGTGCTGTGAGGTGCTGTGGCACCAAGAGAATGGGCAYGGTGAGAAGTGAGAGTAGCAACTAGTTTTCTCATCTGTGGTAGCAGATGTCATAAGTAAGCATATACGTCTGAGCGAAATAGAGTCCTTCGCAGTGAGGTTTTGTCAGATTATCTAGACGAACAAACCACGTTACATGAGCAATAACAATAGTGGATACTTCCCCTGTAGTTCTGCCGGGGGCAGGCCTACAGCTGGTGAAGTGTTTAATTGACAACGATCTTGAACAAAAGGTCATGTCTTCAGGTGATTCTCGGGGAGGGGGGAGAAAAAAAAAAGAGCGAGCTGTTGAACAGTACACATGGTACGTAAGCTGGGAGGCAAACAGCTTTAASAAGTCTCTTTTCAGTCAAAGAAAAGGCATCCAGTTCTTAGATCGTGAGCCAGCAAGCGTTTTAACTCTGTTCGTCTTGTAGCACAGAATAAAACACTAGTTTGTTTTTGGTCCTGAAGTGGAGGAATTAATCATCTCCTGCCACTTTCTCCTGTTTGTCTGCAGCGGAGGGAGGCAGAAGTGAAGCCTGCCTCTGCTTCTATTCTTTCTGACAATTGTTTACTAATTTCTTCAGTCACCRTAGGCTTGTGCAGCTCTTCACAAGAACCATCACAAGAACATCACACGTTGCGTAGCCCTGTTTCAAACCCTTCGTAGAACCTAATGTCTGACCTTCTTTCTCTCTCCGCCAAAACAATGGGGCTGTCCCTAACTTCGAATGTTTTTGAACCTCCTTGAGTTTAACTAAGAAATTCCTATGAAGACAAAACTTTAATCAGCACTGCTTTTTAAGGAGCTCCTTTTATGGATTGGTGTGGTGCACGTACCATGTATACCTTTTCATAAAGACGAAGCCACAGTGGACAGCTTTCAGAAACATTACGTAAAAGTCATGAGGCTAAACTACTTACTAAGGTACTTCATGAACCATGATGGGACTTTGTCCTCTGATGGTTTCAGACACCTCTTTTTTGCTTCTCCTGGCAGACCAGTGAATCAAGAGTGAACTTTGTAGTCCTAAGGCAGCTGGGTGTACAGCTGTCGGACTCTGTTGAAGATGGCAGCACATCGAACAACAGCAGTAGCAGCAGCAATGGAGGAAGCCCAGTGCACCATCGAAGAAGACTCGATCAGAATCATTATAGACGAAAATCTACCTACCAGAAGGTAAACTTCCTAATAAAGGCAAAAGCGCTTACTATTCTTGGTCTAACAGGTCAATTACTTTAGCTCTGATAGTAATTTCTTGTATATGACTTCTCAGAAGCTCCTTTTCTCCCTTAACTATTGAAAAGCAGTACATGTTTGGTGCAAGAGAACCACATGAAATACAATTTTTTAGGGGAAAACATGGAAATAGCTATTCAAACGTCTCCAATCTTGATGTGGAACAAATGTTTAATCTCTTCTCATTTGTAAAGGCCTATGAAATCTAACTTCCAGGATTCTAATGGCACCGCCAYGGGACTCAGTTCTCAACAGCCATCAAACGCCGTGCTTTCAGAGTACTGCACAATGGTATAAACTTGCATTTACAGTTTGGAGCTAGGTAGTTTTATGGGACAGAAGTGGGAACTATGCARGTCAAACTAAAATGCTGCTACGCTTTCAGTGTTGCTTCTAACACTTGTTTGTATGTCATAGGAAACAGTGTGAGCAAGAAGAGAATTGCCAGTCTGTTGTACTAATGGAAGTTTGCTCTATGTTTAAAACTACYCTTTGAGAAAACTCACTGCCTAGAAACTGTGTTTAAGTGTCTGCTGTGGATTAGTGACTGACCGAAGTAGCTGGAGTGCAGTTCCTTGATTTAAATATTAAAACACAGTTGTAGGTAGTTTCTACAGCAGTAGAATACAGTTGTACTTTCACTAAAATCTAGGAAATAAAGATTCTTCAGTCTCTCAAAGATTAGTTTAACAAAAAACTAAAAACTTATTTTTTTTAAAAAAAAATAAGTCAGTCAGTGTTGGCTTACTTCTTCCTCCAATGTTGGCTGCATCTGCAATTGTTTGCAAATCAATATGGGGAAAAAGTGAACCTCTATTTAACCTTCACATAATACTAGAAACTTTAATTTAGCTATGTAAGGATGCCAGCCATCCTCATGACCATCTTCAAGTTTTGACCTTTGTTTTGTGTATTGCATYTGGAAAACATATCTCCTAGTTGACTTTGCTTTATTCATTTCTGTCATATTGGGTTTGACAAGCAGAACTTGGTCATTCTAATAAAAGCAGAGCTAATCTTTMATGTGCTCCTTCATGACATGCACGAGAAGCAAAATGACAGAGGATAGGTAATACGAGTTACTGATCCTAATCCATCCCAGTTTATTAGTAGTTGGAGAAAGGTTGGTCACTGGGTGTGAATGACCTTGAAATGAATTGGTAGTTTGTTTCTCAGAACAAAACGATTCTGCTCTGAGTGAGCATCTTTCTGCAGCGAATGGATGTGGAATCATTAGGAGACTGGCATCGTTTCCCAAACAGCAGTYCCTTGGTTATGATGGTATCGTGTTGGGAATACAGGATGGTTTTTCCGCACAGAGCAAATACAACAGAAGCTGGCTTTGCTCTCTGGTAACATTGCTGAAAAGTTCTGGCTTAAAGATGCAAGGTGGTGTTATTTTCTTCCAGCTAATTGCATAGATGGATAAATGAATTTTGTCTCGTCTTTGTAGGACCTACCTCAGGGATACATAAGTCATGAGAAGACAGTTTCAATAAAAAAGGAACCAAAGGAATCGTTGGGGATAACGATTGGAGGTGGAAGGGATAACAAAAACAAGCTCCCTATATATGTAACGAGTGTACAGCCCATCGGATGCCTCTTCAGGGATGGCAGAATTAAGCGAGGTAAGGAGGCTCTCAGACCCTTAGCTGCCCGTTATACGTTAGGAACTGTTTTTAAATGAAAGTCAGACTTAGAGCTCTGTTTAACTTCACTTCAGTGTCGATGTGAGACCTAGAGGCAGAAATGGAGTTCTTAGCAAAAATGCATAAATCTGTGTGGCTGTAGTCATCCTATCTTATTGAATCAACAGGTGATGTACTTCTGAGCATAAATGGCATTGATTTGACTCACCTAAACTACTATGAAGCTGTCTCAGCGTTGAAATCTAATGCAGCTTCCCACTCAGTAGTACTGAAAGCCTTGGAAATCCTTGTATCAGACTCAACAGATCCATGCTTGGACATCAAAGAGCAAGGATTCGGTTGGTCTCCCCTCTGGATCACGTGGCTCGGACTGCCTAGGTATGCTTGCTCAGTGACYGCGTGGAGAGATCTGTTCAGTCAGAGTTGACTTTTACCCAAACGCTAAAGATGAGTTACGTCATATGGTTATCTTGAAAGCCATTAAAAGKCACTGATATTCTCCTTTAGCTAATGCAGTGGGAATCCTTGTTGGTCAATGAGATCATGGTACCATGAATGGCATAAGGAACTTCCACTGCTTTTCACTGGGTGACCCRTCGTTCCCCCATTTCTATTAGATAGTAACCCTATTTCAGAATTCCCTGAAAACATTTCCTCTAAGAGAAGAGAATACARAGAATGAGAATTATAGATTATGGCATTTGAGGCACTGACTGGAAGTGTAGTCATTGCAGAAGCAATCCCTGCTACAATATCATTGTCTGAAATCTCTGTGGCTCTTCTGGATTGCAAAAGAGGCCAGTGTCTGTACTGTTTTATAGTCAATAATCTAATCACCTCATTTAGGGGAAGGCAGTCTTTCAATCTAATTCTTATTGGTTRTTTTAATTCTGTAATCTGTAACATAAAGCAGAAATGCTTCTCAACAGTTGAGTTTTCCTGTTGCAAAGCATTAGACTGTAGACTCGCCACGTTACTGCTAAAATCTGTGCTAAGTTCCACGTGACAATGTTGGAGATTTCTCGGGAAAGGAGCCAAATTCATGCTTTAGAGGTGAACCTCTATTTTGCTCACTTTTGCWGTTTCTTTGAGATGTATTTGGCCTTGAAAGGTAGTCTGCTGCAGTTCCAGCTAACTGGAAAAGGTGTGGGAGATGCACACGAGAAYGCTAAAGCCAAACCCTCTTGCTAGAGGCTTGGATTATTTACAGCCTCTTTTCTTGAGGCACCTGAAAGAACAAAACTAACGAAGCCGCTGTTACGTTACCCTCGTTACCTAGCAGCCTGTAAATGCTAAACGAAACAGCCCAAGGAAGGTAGCTTTTGTGTCTCAAGCCACCGTAGCTTGGCTTGTATTCAGCGCAGCCCTACCAGGTTCCTCTTTTCTCCCAGGGAATGGGCCCAGCTGTTCTGCACAGGCCTGGTATGAACYAGTCCAGGTTGCACCTGGATAACCCAAACCTGAGTACCAGCCCTCAGCCTTTGGCTGCTGTTGGTTTCCTCATGGGTGCTACTGCGGTGAAGTACAGTGAGGCATCAACTCGCTGTGCTTTTCCCTCTCTTCCCTTTTCCTGTTTATCTGGGGRTCTGGTGGCTTGCAACCTCGCCACAGTCTCTGCTCATCGCTCATCTGCCTTCATTTTGAGAATAGACTGTGAYGCTACCTGCTACGTAATACGTTGCTTGAAATTCTGCGACTGGTGTTAATGTTGGCTCCTCTTCCTTTGGCTGTTGCTATCCCTTTCTACTGAAGCAAGGCACGATGATTTCAGAAGCACCTTCTGCTCTTGYTCTTCCTTTCCTGCACACACCTGAATGCAGGCATCTGCGTTGCTATGCCTGGCTTTTTTTTTTTTTTTTTTGGAGTCTAACAACTTTCTTGTTTTCAGTAATAAATATGGTTTTAATTCTGTCATACACTTCCTCACTAATTTTCCAGTCTGCTCACAGTAGTAGCTCGCTGGTCCTCTGTAGAATGATTTCTCTAAAGCCACTAAGAAACAGCTCTCTGCCTTTTTCAGCTAAGCAAGGTATTTACATTATTTGACCAAGTAGCTGGCATGATCAGATTAAAAAAAAAATTTTTAATATTACTGGCAACTCCTTAAACTGAAGTGGCACCTTTTGCTTGTTACCTTAAAATGTTTCGGGTGCCTTTATGTTAGCATGTTAGTTTGGATGTTGGAGAGAGGAGCATGGACAGAGCACAGACCTCGCTCCTCAGCACCGGTTGTTTTGCTCAACAGAAATATTCCTTGTGGTCTACCCTTTATTCTTGTATTTGTGTTTATTGTTTATATTAWATACCACCTGGCATCTTGGCTCACTTAGTAGCTAGCCTGCGGTGTCTGAACTGTAGGTTTATAAGGCAGAGTCCCTATAGACCATGCTGGAGAACTGCAGGACTAATGCTGCTGAAGGGTTTCAGGGGAGAGACTGAAGCCCAAGTCCTCTGTCTTTCTTGGGATGATGGGTAGAAGAGGAAGTAACGGAAGCAGCGGGGTCACACGTCTCTGTAACGAAAAACATTCTGTGCTCCTAAGGCTACTTTAACCATTACAGCATTTGGCACGTAAGCTTGGATCAGTAACCATCTTCTGCCTGTGTCTGACCATGGCCAGTGCCAGATCCTTCCAATGAAGATCTAAAAATCTCCGTAACAGGGACAGCATAGTCATATTTTTCTCTCTAACCTCAAGCAACTAGTAGTTGGCTGTAAAGAATCGGGTGGCTGTTGGTTTTCTTGTGTTTTTATCTTGTAATATAACTGTRGGGAGCCCTAATGTCCCTTTGAACGTTCACTTTGTCCATTCTTTGGTTTGTTATTAGCTGCTGGTGGTGAGCGTTTCAACTCAACTACACRCTACTAATTATTGCTGCTGAATGTTTACCATGGTCGCTGGCTGTGTTCGCAGAAGACAGCACAGCAACTCTACTCGGTTTCTTCATAGTATTATGTTAAATCTTAACCAACTACTCATGGTATAAAATGCCATCTTGAAAGAGAGATTTGTAGGCAGCTGGGCTGCTTTAGCGGAGCCTATTTCATTGCATACCGAAACATAAAGACTCTGCAGATACCAAGTGTACAGCTTGACTTGACTTCTCTCTGAAAAAGCTTTGGCTCTTGAAATGATGATTGTGTCCAGTATGACTTGTGCCCAATTCTCACAGGGCAGACAAGTAGTATTCCCCCCCCACACACACACCCTTTTTCCCTTGAGATTTATCTGATGCCTGTCTCCATGAAGTTTGAGCTCTTKCTGCAGTTACTCTTAGGTGCTCCCTGTCGTGGCCCTGCTGGAGCAGTGTGTTTCATAAATTCTGAAAGAAATGTASAACCGCAAACCCAGCGGAGTGTGTGTCAGAGTAAAACCTGTGCTGTTGTGGAAAGGACAGCCTAAAATATCCTTCTGTCRTTGCTTTCCATTACAATGAATTAATGTTTCTCTTCCTAAATACCCTTTTCACAGGGAAAATGGATTTCTAGCAAATACACAATATAGAAACATGACCRTGTCCAACTTTTGTAGAAAGCATATATATGAAAGCAGTGCTTACCATGCTTGTTTTCTGTGCTATCTTGTGTTTGCACTAGCTGCTGAATGCATTTGTCCTAGCTCTTTTACATTTGTGTATCGTAGGGGACAAATCTAGAGGTACTAGTAAGCTGGGTCTTMCAGTGTTTACGTAGGTAGAACTTGTACAAAACTAAATCACATTTTGGAAAGCAGATAATTGGATCTTTSTGCTAGTGAGAAGTTAACTGAGAAGGCCTTTGAAATCTGAAACCCATACCCAAACTGCTCAAGCAAAGCCCTTGAGGCAAAAACCTTTTATTAGGAAAAGTTTAGCTGCTGGAAGACCTTAGTGGGGTGATCAGCGGCAGTTTCGCACAGCGCAGTTCAGGCAGCGCATCGGTGCCAGGACGTAACCTGAACGCGAGCCAGGATGCGTGAGCGGCCTGCTGTACTCCTGCCACACCTCTGCAGGCACCTACCAAGAGCTGTGTGTTTCTTTGTGCTGCACACGCTGGCAGTGAGTGCTGCTAGCGCTTATTTATTGCATTCTTCAAAGCTGTCTCAGTGCTGGAGCATACACCACTCTTTGAATCCTCAAAATTGAGCAGACRCACTTCAGCGGCTGGTGTTCAGAACCAGTCGTCTTTGATCTCTCTCCTATGAGTCAAATCTCTTATTCTACACTGTAATTCTGGTTGCAAGTCCTGCAAGACCCTTTCGTATTCAGACCTGACTGTTTTTTTGTCTTCGCAGTTACCTTCACTGCTGTCAAGATATTGTCCTGAGTAAAGGTAACCTGGAAAGCTGGGGATTCAGCATTGTGGGAGGCTTTGAAGAAAGTAAAGGAAACCAGCCGTTCTTCATCAAAACCATAGTGCCTGGGACTCCTGCGTTCCGAGACAGGAGGCTGAAGTACGTACGAGCTGCCCTTCGGGGCTTTGGTGTTCGTGTCGGAAGCACTGACAATCAGGGCTTACTGTAGTGTGTACCATTTTATTGAGGGGTTACCTTCTACCCCTCTTAACTAGCTGAGCTGTTAACTAGCTCTTCACTAGCTGAGTTAATGACTTCTAATTCTTAGACATTTGCGTATAGCTTGTTACAATTCTGGTAGTGGTAATATTCTAAAAGTCCTTTATTGAGTGTTCTGGTTTCTTTCTAACATGCAACTACCAACTAACAGGAAGTAAATGTTGTTTTAATTTTTACATTACGTCCTGTTTGAATGCTAGGACAGCAACGCAGGTAACTTGCTGGCTTCTGTAAAACTGCTACTATAGCTTGGTGCTCTCCAAAGCTGGGCAGATCAGGCAGGCTCCAAAATCTCTACTACATTCAAGCAAAAGTGGGACAGCATGCGTCAGCCTTGTGAGCAGTTTTCCTTAGTGTCTGCTCGTCAAGGAGCTGTAGGAGAGACACGAGTGGTGAATTGTTATCAGCACAGATTTGTTCTCTGTAACTTTTCCCTTTGCTGACCGGCCCTTTAGTTGCACTCCTGATGTCCTTCACTGCTTTATCACTCAAATACTTGCATCAGCCTCCCTTTATCTTTTCCATCTCTTCATTTTATGTTAAGTCTCTTTGAACACAGAACTTAGAAGCAAGCTACTGTCAGCAACAGGTCTTGAGGCTTGCGTGCACTCCCTTCTTGCCCCTAGTCTTTCATCGAGTCAAATAATTCACTTAAACGGTTTATAATGTTGTCTTGGGGAGGGCCAGCAATCCTAACGTTTTGGGATCTTGGAGTGCTGTTTTAGCAGCAAGTTAAATGTGTCCTGATGAGCATGTTTCTCCTGTTTTCTGACTAGGTGTGGAGATGAAATAGTGGCAGTAAACGGAGTGCCTGCTATAGGAATGAGCAATTCGGAACTGATCCCAATGCTGAAAGAGCAAAGGAACAAAGTCACTCTTACTGTGGTGTCTTGGCCAGGAAGCCTCGTGTGAACGCCAGAACAAAATATGCAGCAGTTTCAAGGATCATCTTTGACATCGGCTATTTGACTGTTGCACCAAGCTCCATGTGACAGATAAACCTGAGCTCTTGCTATATACAGTATATTGTCATGGAAGACTTGACTTAATTCCTTTTTGGAGAAAACATTTCTGGACTGTGTTGGGGTTACCAACGAATCTGACTGTTATGGAGTTGATGGAATAGTGAATCACAGCAGTTCTAGCTTCCTGGACTCATGAGAGCTCTTTAGGGCTGGTGTGGTGGTGAAGGCTATTTTTCCAGTGTTTCTCTACAACTTGTCCTATCTTTACTTTGAAGCATTTTCCCATATAATGTTCTGAACAGGTTAAAACAGGAGCGACTGTCAGGTACTTCCTCTGCTAGTTAAGAAAGTGCTGTCTACCTGACTGCCATTCTCAGGCACTGGGTCATTTTATATGTTTTTAAAAGCCACTAATGAAACTGTAGGGACCAGGCTCAGTTTAGCAGTTCTTAGCCCACAGTACTGATAGTTTTGGGCAACAGCAATCTAATGAATGTTTTTATATATTACAAACTTGTTTTTTAAGAGCTGCTCTGTTAACATTGTTGAGCTATGCTGACTCATGAAGGGCCTATCAGAAAGGGGGAATTTAATTTTGATCCCCTTCCTCAGCTTGGGGGCCCTTGGTTTCATGACTTGATAAAATAATGAGCTTTTCCACAAAGAAGGTAGATGACTAAGTAAACGTGATGGTTGTTTACTTGTGATAAACCTCTGCCCCAGGAAGCAGTCTTGCAATTTTTGTCACAGCTTCCCAGTGATCAGACACAGACTTAAAGCACTGGAGGAGGAAGAGGATGTGCATCTCCTTCCTCCCTTTACCATTGCCTGCCACACAGGTACTACGAGGTATGGGAGACTGTCAACACACTGGATTGGGGTGGGCTCAGAATGGAAGTTGGTTGCCTCTAACCTCTAACTGTGCTGAGCAACCATATGAAATAAGCTACCTCCAGAAGGACAGTGTGTCCACTTTGGCTTCAGTTCAAGTGTCCTGTGTAGTTAACGTTTAGACCATAAGAAGTGAAGCCAATGCAGGCTGACTCTGACACSTTGTTAATGTCCTATGGAAAATTCTTCATGAAGCAATTTTTTTTTAACAAGTTAGTTGATCAGCAGTAGAAATGACTGAGATCTTTCTCCAATCAGGTTGAATTGAAAAGATCTTTCCTAGAATGCTGTTATTGCTCTAACTCTCATGGGTCAGCTCAGATTGTAAGAATTGGAGTTTTTCTTTCCCATGTAAAAACGCTCCCTGGAATGAATGTCTTAATTCCTTTTTGGAGTGAACTGACTGCAGATAAATGCCCATCATCTTAAGCACTGCTTTCTTTCTTTCTTTCTTTCTTTCAAGTAGCTGTTAGCTACTTAGAGCTGTAGCAGAACAGAATTGTTCCTTGCTGGATGATTTAGCCGTTTACATGTAGAGCGACTTCATTTCCTTTGGCTGTTAGCTTAAGGCAGTGCATCTAGCAGGGCCTGTTATCAGAGCCCATTACACAGAAACAGCCCAGGATCCAGGTCTCACAAAAGCTGCCCTGGCACCTGCTGTGGCCCCTTTGTTTGGCTGATAAATACTGCCGGAGACTTGGACAGCAGAAAGATTTCTTGGCCAGCTGCACTCCTGGCCCTTCCCCCCACCACCACCACCCTGTTGTTCCCTAGTGAATGGTGAGGGCAAATTCCAAAGTCAGGAAGGTGCCTGTGGAAAACTAGTCACTCACTCAACTCTGTCTGACACAAAGAAACAGAAAAACCTTAAGTTATTTTGTCTCTTTCCTACCACRGTCCAGCAGCGGTGCCTGACATGGAACGGTAAATATTTCTGTAGGTAGAAAGAGGGGAGGTTCCTACTGCAAGTAGGGTAAAAGATGTCCCTTGTATAAAGTGTATGAGGAAGAAATCACGCAGATGGGGACAGGCGGTTTTAAATGAAGGGGATGCTGCAGAAGGCAGCATGTGTGTGGTGTTATTTTATTTCTACTTCTATTCCATCTTGTTTCAAGGTGCCTTCAACTTCACCAAAATGTCTTAGTAATTAGGTATCGTTTGCAAGATCAGCTTGTTAATAAATGCTGAATTTKTTTTGGTGCCTTTATAAGTTATTCTAATATTACTGAAAACCAACATGGTTTGTGGGATGTTTTTTTTTTTTTTTTTTCCCTTGCCTTTCCTTCCAGGATATCTGCGAATAGCTCCCCATTCAGTCACCTCCTCCACAGCCCCTTCTCCAAGAAGTCTACCTTCAGGAAGGCCAGGCAGGAAGGAAGCRTCCTCGTCTTCCACTGGGGACTAGGAGCTGGAGCATCTTGAACTRTACTGTGGCTTTGACTAGAGACATTTGTCCTGGCAGCTTAAGTAGTTTTTGCAAGCCCTGGCCCTCGGTTGTGCCAGTTTTGCTGTCTGAGGCTGACCACAGCATCCTGCTGCCTGAAACAGCACTAGGAAATAAAGCTTTATTTAACCAGGCTTAACKCTCTGATCCAGCTTGCTGCAGCGTTCGGCGGCAAGAAGGCACCACCGGGGCAGCTACTGCTGCCGCTGGACGATGCTGCAGGTTAGCTTTTACTGCGCTTTTCCCCTACTGCAGCACAACCAGCACAAACCCTCCCCAGCTGGAATGGTGACAGCCGATGCTTAGTAACGAAGCTGGCCTCCTCTTTTTAATACTGTGCCCCTTTGGTAGTTGACTTGCCTGATGTTTTCCCCTATACCTTCTTCTGAGTATTAAGCTCACAGGCAGTTACTCTGTGGGCTGAAGATCTTCTGTTACCCTGCCCCCCTATAAAAGGGGAATAGACTTTGCACATGCAAATGGAAGTTTACTGACTAGGTGCTAAACCCTAGACTTACCTTAATGTAAACTGTATTGCCCAGCTTTTCCCCCCGATAGGAGACAGGCAATAACCAGCTCAGACTCCTGCTTTGGGAGTCACTGCTTGGCATCTCCTTTAGTGCTGGCTGCCCTTGTGATCTTAAACATGTTCTGGAGGAGGAAAAAAAAGGAAAAAAAAAAMCCCCAAAACACAGATTTCAGAGTTACAGAATACAAAATCTTTTTAGAGGCACAGCAGTATTTCTTCCCTCCTCTCCTACTCCTATGCTTCCTAACTGCTACAAGCTGCTGCTGGAAGTGGAGAGTGGGCATATTTGTTACAATGCAAAAATGAACTTCTTGCTCACAGGGCTGACTTCACCCCTATCACTCATTCCCATCCCATCCCTCTCTCCTGCACTGGGCCAGCACAAGCATTCATGCAGCAGTAGGGTGAACTGCATCAAGGAATTGATCATGCTGAAAAACAACCTTATTCTCCTGGCAAGATTATTTTTTTCAGGCAAGTCTCCTGCATCTGGATCACCACTGTWCTGTGCTGACTTAGTCTCAGTGGACAAGGCAGAAACTACCTGAACCAGCCTACAAAGAACACTGAACTGCAGCATTAACCACTGATGTGGCATGATGGTATGCACCCAAGTGATGCAAAACACCAGTACGTTTCTAGATGGCACATACAGGACAGTCCGAGTCCTCACTTTCTTACCAGTTTTAAGTTGATCTTTCCTCCTCCCACCACATTCCCCAGCAAACTCAAGTTCATGAAAGCTTCACCACAACTGAGAACTGCCACCCTTGACCACAGTAGAAGCATGCCCAGAGGAGTCCTCTTGCTCTACCTACCTGATGCTATGAGCAAGGACATCCTGATGCTCACCAGCGCAGCACGGCACAGCTGTCCTAGCRTGACTCTGAGCAGACATCAGATGAGAGATGCCATGTTCCTAGATCACACTGGTCTACCAGAACTGTGACATGGCTGCAGAAGGCTAAGCACTTCGAAGTCTTGTTCCAGGCTCCACATAAAATTTCCCATGCTCTCAAAGCAAGTTTTAAAAGCCACATTTACAGAAAAAAAAAAAAAAAAAAAAAAAAAAAAAAAAAAAAAAAAAGGAAAAACCTTTATTCTTCTCCCCACAGGTTTTGCAGTTAATGACCCATCAAATGCACTGTCATAGCATATAAACGATTATTGTAGTGCTATACTGGCTCAAGTCTCTAAAGGTTGTAAGCTTCACATGACGCTCAGACTTGCATGATTACAATACAAAAAATATGTAAGATTTCAGAACCACATTATTTTTAAGGGAAAGATTTAAGTCAGTTTTAAATATCAAGTCAAAGAAGTGGAAGATATTTTAAATGAGACACCTGTGGATTCACATAAAGAGAAGTACAGTATTCTGTTTAAGTACGGGACATACCAAAAAACCCCAGAATGACTTCCCCTGTTCTTCTAACCAGAAATCTCTCTGTTGTCACCCTGCCCAACCAATACTAAGCCAAAACAAACTTTGGAATTTGACTGCATTTATTTYGAGATCTATGGGGGAAGGAATGCATTGCACAGGAGTGTTGGTGATATCCAAATAGAAAGAAGCCAACCCAATGAGGGCAAACTGCTAGATGGGACTTCATGTTCTCTAGTGTGCTAGATTATTTAGCTCAACCCTTATTAATAATAAAAAAGTTAGTCAAAACTAAAGAGAAAAATCATGCTCTTACTATGGGTCTCCATCGAATGTGGTTTTCCACTTACAGGTGTAACACATGGTAGAACTAGATTTGTAATAGAAAAAAAAAAGCTAGGTTCAAAGTCTTTGTATACCCTGTGTAAACACACTTAACAGCTTTTCAAAGCCATCCGACCGAAGTAAGATCACATGACCCACCAGTAAAAGTAGTTCCTTCCCACATGTTGTCAGTCTTGCCACAAAGAAATGAGAAGATWTTCTTTATAGCTACAAGAAATGGATTTGGGGATGAGACTTTTCACTACTAGAAGCCAGACTCTAAGCTGGCTCTCAGAATCTAAATCACACTTTTCTTTGGACAATAAATTTCAAGTTGCACTTACTGTCCTACTTTTCAAAAAAGGAATGATGGTCACAAAAATAAACAAAAACTATCACCTAAATGCGTTAGTTTCAGCTGAAGCCATCTTTCATCAGAAACCATAGGATCTGATACAACAAAGTCCTCCCTAGGGACGTTTATGAGTAGAGTAGCTCAGTGCTTTTTATATAAACTAGTACTGCTGTATTTTGTCTTGTATCAAAAAAAAAAAAAAAAAAAAAGTTTAACTGCATGTGCAGCCTTAACTCTCAAACCACTGCAACGTCCTTCACTGCTCAGGCAGAGTCAGCCTCTCTTCCCTTGGAAAAAAAGCAAAAAACCAACAAAAAAAACATCACCAATGCCACGCTGGTTTGAAAGGAGTGAGTCCCTCCCGAGGGCTGACAGCAGGCCTGCATTACTCCTTGGCATCCTGCTCTTCTCCCTCCTGGGCACCATCTTCACTGGCCTCCTTCTCCTCTTTGCTACGCTTGTTCTTTTTGTGCTTGTGACGCCGATGACTCTCTCCCTCCTCGCTCTCGTGTTGCTTGCTGTGGTGGGGAACAAAGGGGTGAAAGATGGATCAGAGGCTGCATCAACATAGCTCTGCCACAGAAAAGACTCTAGATACGCTGCCTCTACAGCAYGTGCAGGGACAGAGTGCTTTGGTCTAGAATAAACAGGAGACATCAGAAACGCTGAGGGCATCATGGTGCCATAGAAAGGCTTCATCATGTTTATTTGGGACGATCTGATATCACAAGTGGCTGAACCAAGGGCAGGTTATGCAAACTGCTCGGTGGTTGCTTTGGTTGCTTTACACCACACACTGCATCATCACATGGTCCAGGCAGGCAGCATCTGGACAGACTGCTGTCAGAATCGCTTTTGGGTAGTTTTTGTTATAAACAACCCTTGCGTGTCCCTCCCATTCCTGAGGGAGCTCTAATAAATCTTGACACATCACAAGCTTCAATATCAAGCACCGAGCAGAGGCTGCTGCAAAAGAAGGAAGAATCCTAAATTTGAGAGACCTTTGAAACTTTCATGTTATCTCCCCTGAACATCTCAGGGAAATCCCTGGACTAGGAACAAGAAACRAGCCTGTGTAGCTAGAGAAGTGTGGGTTTTCCAGTAGGGGATAGATCCTGTTTCTACTTTTGCTTGCTCATAAATGATCTTGTACTTCACTACCTTTGTGCTCTAAAATCTCTTTCCCTTCACCTGGAATCGTTTTCTAGATGYGGCTGGATAACCGCAGACTTTTATCCAGAATTTATGGGATGTTGGAAAAATCCCAGCCAGAAGCAACTTTGACTAGGTTGTGCATATCTGAAAGTCTTGTACCACTGACCACAGCTGCCTGCACTGTACACAAACAGCRTGCCTGACATAACCCACACACCAAGGTCAGTGTCTGTGCATTCATCTCCATCAGGGGAACTGGAAATATGTGAGCTCTGGTTTTGCCCATTCTGGTTCTTGKGACCTCATAGGAGGAGATTTTCTGCTATTTATCAAATACGCAATTACTTCTCCCTGCAGGTTTAAAACCAARTGAGCTCTGAAGAGCTGATCATGGTGTGAAGATGGCAGAACTAGAACAGCAAACAGGAAAATTCATAATAAATGATCAGAGAAAGGTGTGTGTGGCCACACAGTACAGAGACATAGCTCCCAGAGTGAGAACACATTCAGGTGTAGAGACACATTCTTACTGAAGCTGGGATACCAGTTTAGTACCAGAGACATCTAACTTGCTGAATCACTGAAGCCCTGGCTGAAAACCTCCCAGCTCTGAGCAATTTTCTGACCTGTTTAATAAATGGTTTCATAGTCAGTGGTGGGGGAGTGGGACGGTTGCTGCCTCTCCTCAACATGTCTTCAGCCACCTTGCGGACAGCAACGTGGCAGCGGTTTATGCTTCAACAATGCAACTATCCTTTAATGTTTAAACAAGCATTTCCTTAAGATTGTTCAGCCTGGAGCAAACTGGGAACTATGGCAAAGTCCTTTGATCTTCACCTCACTTCCACCTACTGCAGCAGCCCATTTTCCTAACTAAGCTTTCTGACAGATTCTGGCATTGCTTTGATGAATTCCACCTTGTTCATACAGCCACGTAACAGCAGATTTCAATTCTGAGTACAGAAAGCTGAGAAATAGTCCTTAAAGCTATCAGCCTGTTAGACTGGTATCATCTCAGCTTCTATTTGTTTTGTATTTAACTTTGATTGAGCTTCTGGCCTTCTTTTCCGTCACTGTTTCCAGCTCTTCAGCGATCAGTCCTTTCTTGAGAACTTACTCAAGCCATCTCCTAAAGGATGAGGACAACTTTTTACCTCCAGTCACTACATAGGAATTTTTTCTGATACCAAATTCAAAATAAGGCCAGTTATCTGCACAGGCTGACACAAATTTCTTATAAAAAATAGTAAGCTGAAGCACCAAGAAAAAAAAAGGAGCAAGTCTGCTCAAGTTATTATCAGGTTGTAAATGGACACAGCAACTGAGCACTGCCTCAAATTAGAGGCCAGATTTGTTACTTTGCTGGAGGAATGTCATCACAGAAATATCATCTGCAGCAAATAACACATTTTCTGCAGAAACACTGTGAATCCAAAAGTGCTCCCTTTGTCCAAATCATCACCACCACTAGCAGAAGCATTGGACAGAGAGTTCTGATCATGCAGTTCCTTACATAACCTCCTGCTACAAGAGGGAATTTCAGATTTGAGGCTTAGGAAAGCTTTTACTTCTGCATAAGAATATTTAACTGTAAAAGCTGAGGCTTGTTATGTTTTTGCATTTTACTTTGCATGCATTTTCCTTAACACTGGGACCTACGCTGTTCAGATGTGATGTTCAGTACAGGACAACCTCTCCTTTGGGAATCAAGGCTGCAATTCTGTTGACAGTGATTTGACATCCTGCTAGCTGCCTGAGAACATACAAACCACAAGGAATCCTCTCCCTGCTGCAGAGAGCCCTGCTTCCTGCCCAGGTACAGGTCCGAGACTGCTTTCTCTGCCCAGATTTCTCATYTCAGGACATTAGCACGTCAGAGGATGCCAAAGCGACCTAGGGCMCCACTTCACTCTAAGAACCTCAAGCTTCTTGTCTGCAGCTTAAGTGCATTCCCATTAACAGACCAGTTCAACCCTGGATGGCTCTTACCGTCTTGAAGACTTATGCTTGCTGCTCTCCTCTTTGTCTCTGTGCCTGCGCTCGCGGTGACGATCTTCTCGCTCCCTGCTGCGATCTCGACTCCGGCGGTAGTCACGCTCAAAGTCATAGCTGCGCTCTCGGCTGTAGTAGCGGTATCGTTCATCATCACTTGGGAAGAGAAAGGAGAAGTGAGGCAGGCGAACAGGCCACTCACAGACTTCTGCCTCTCCTTGTGCTGGATTCTGGTTCTCTGCAGAACCCCACCCTTACCGAAAAAGTGTGTCACTTCTTKGGGAAATATTTAAAGGTGCTCTTTATTTGAGCCTGGAATTATTCTGCACCAGCATAACCAGACAGCTCTAAAGGAGACAAAAGCCTTCTCAAATGTCCAGAAATTCAGGACTGTTTGCTARTTGTAGCTTAGAATCAACAGCTTTATGAATCTGAACTCCTCTACCAACTGGCAGATATTCATGATGCTCTCCTGAAAACACCTCTACTAATAAGTTGCTGCTTCTTATTCATCCCAAACAGCAACTTCATCCTAATTTCTGACCACAGTGCAATACTTTCTCCATTTGCCTAGTACACAACTCGTAAGACCACACAAAGGAACACCTGAACAGAGCCTTCTCCTGGCTTCTCAAAGCAGAGCATTTATAASGTTTGCTCTTTGGATGTATTTGCAAAGGATACCTCAGCAGCAGGCACACGATCTGTGTTTCAGGGCTTTTGCCCTCACAGTCCTCCTGGACTACGTCAAAGACATCCAGCCAGCCTTGTTCTTGAACCACAGAAACRTGTTCCTCCTATTATTCTGCCTCTCCTTGTGCTGGGTTTTACCAGATAACCTAATCACACAAAGACATTACAGGTCAAGAGACTATTTTCTTCCCTATGAGTTTAGAAACCCAAACTGCATACTTTGCATTTATGAGCACAACTAAGATGATCTTTTTGCCTATACCCATCTGCCCAAGACACCTCATTCTACCTACACACAAGAATGGGCACAATATACTCCACATTCAGATACATTCTGCACTCCCTTTCTCTCCTTGGTCCGTGGTCCCTCCTCCCCATTCACATTTTGAACGCTGAAATCTAAAAGGTTCAAAAATCCCACTGTRGGAAACAATACTCAGACTCCTAGAGAAAGCAAGCCTGAAACTCTAAGACTAATGGAAACAAGCCAGACAAGTCCATCTCCAATATTAATCACCTGGGAGTGCTCCAAAGGACTCCACTGAGCACGGCTACCTGTCCTGCTTGTTGAGCATGATCTTTAGAGACCAGTTTTCTCTAAAGCATGCAGAAATGCTAACAGTGTGCCCAGGAGTGCTGAGCACAGGACTTGGTTGCAGCATAAACCCACCTAGGAACTGTGGGAGTCCGAGCTCTTCAAACTACCCYAACTTTGTGTTCAGCTCTATTCCTCCCCCTCCCTCCTACAGTGCCCACAACATTAAAAGGAAAACAAACAAACAGGAAAGCTTGTTAGGAAGATGTTGCCCTGTTTGCTCACCGCAGGGGCCTGGAGGTTCCCAGGGTAGGCAGCACCTCTCTGCCAGAAATGCACATTCTGATCGTGTTTTAAATGACCACTGGCATTTCTGAGCCTGAAGCCTGCAAAACACTGACGCTGCCTGTGACAGAACCACCATGAGCACCCCGGGGCAGAGCACACAAAACAACAGCTTCGAAAGAGTCCTTGCAGTCTAGCCTTCTCTTTAGCTCTCTAAATCAGCACTAGGAGGCTAAATGTCTCCTCTCCTGAGCACTCCCAGCACTGCTGTCACCTGAGATCATGTCAATTCCCAGCAAGGTGGCTCTTTCCAGCACTCTGCTCAGAAACACCTGGCCTTGTTAAGGATTTACATTTCATGGCTGACTCTTGCTGAATGGCACTCTTTACCCCAAAAGCCTCTACAGGAGAGCTAAGCAAAGCATGGGTGGTTTTCTCTTTAATCGAACAGTTAGATTTAGAGGACAAGAAGCAGCAGTTTCTATATCCAATGTTTCATGCCAAGCAGTGAAGTATCTAGTGATCAGAGAGGGGCTATTTCATTTACTGGCCTCATGTTACAGGTGAGAGAACAAGCATAACTGGTTCTTCTGGATTAAACAACAAACTGACAACAGATACAGGAAATCAGCCAGAGATACTGGCTCCTAGTTTTGTCCTCTGGTTATACATCCAAACYATCTCTTCTCCAGATAGTTCAGAAAATTAAACTGATGCAATCCCATCCCCAGAGCAAACATCCTCTTACACTCCAAGACAAGACCAGAGCTCCCTCCTGGGTAGGTGTGAGCAGAAGCCTGGTGGAACACAGCACTCACTTGTTGTATTCACTAGTGGTCGGAGTGCGGTCTCTGTCTCTCTCCCTTTCCCTTTCCCGCTCACGCTCCCTTTCCCTCTCACGCCTCGAGCCCGAGTACTCCCAATGGCTGCTGCTGGAGCTGCTTGTGCCTTTGTCCACCGTCGTCACCCAGGGCGTGTGGGACGTGGAGATAGGTGGGTAGCTGATGAAACCTGAATCTGCAGCAAGAGAGCAGAATCCTTGTTTGTCTGAAGCGTTAGGAGCATCCTCTCCAACCCCCCCCCTCTCTCCACACACACCATCTGGATATCCCTTGCCTGTGGCTTCCAATCTGGCTGCACCAGCAGCCATTTCAGAGCCCACCACAGCTAAGCAAGTTTGGACTAACATACTCCCGGCAGTACCAAAGTAGATGGTACAGCTGAATCCAAAAGCGATACCCTTCTCTTGGAGACACAAATGGCCCAGCTCCTTCCTGCCTTCACATCTTCCTTTTCACTACCCCCCTATGCTAAGAACATGTAAATACTGTTTCTTCAGTGAAGACAAGCAAGACCAGATATTTGCAGATGTTGCTGCAAATCAGCCCAGSCCCTAATACAGCTCATTAATGTAGGGGCTACACAATCCCCCCAGCTCTTGCTCTCTATACAGGGCACATGATGAGGTCTCCACTGAGAAAAGTTCCAGACAGCCCCTCCTAGGCACCCTAGCTCAGAGGCAACAGTGCCTACAGTGGTGGGGCATCCCTCTACTGCTGCCAAATCTTAGGCTCTTGGCAACTCCCAGAAGGTCCCACATCTCCACAGGTACTGAGGGCTAATGATACCACCTACTGAGCCCAGAGCCACCAGCAGGTCCCCATCTAGATGTTGATCTGTAGGCCTGCTCAGGTGGACCAGGCCAGCAAGGTCACAGCCCAAAACAGTACCAGCTGCTGAAAAGCTGTGCACATGACAGCACTTGAGGCTGCTGTATCTCAGGATGATCTCACACTGCCTGCTCTCCAAACCACCTCCCACAGAGGAGACAGGGGAGTGCTTGCTGCCTGTGATTCTGCCTGCTTGGTGAAATGAGGAGGTTCTACTCCAAGGACAGTGGGTCACTAAGAAATGGGACAGGACACTGGCATTGCTGGCAGGGTTCTGACAGAGAAGGAAGTCTGCTGATATTCTGGCACTGCCTCTTCCATTACAAAACAAAAGGAGACAGAGGCCTGCAAGTGTGTGCAGGCAGGGTGCCTGTAGGCAAGGAAGATGATAAAGTGGAGGAAGAAGGCATTCAAAGGAGATGTGAGAAGCTCACCGGGCTAAGATTGTTCCTTAAGGGTGGTGGGGAGCGAGGGGAAGGAAGAGAGCAAACAAGCCTGTGTGTAAGCAAGCATGAGAGCATGCTGCTGTTAGGCACACACAGAAGCTTCTCTGCCACTGGTATCTGCATTGAGTGCAACGAACTGATGCTAAGCATTCAGCTACAAAATTGCCTTTCCCATTGCTGCGGAAAGGGTAATACTCAGCTTTGCAAACACCTTATGGCGTAGTCAGATTCAGCATGTTTCTAGTGACTGGGATAGTCTGGGGCACATACAAGTCCCTAAAATCAAAGAAAGCATGATTTCAATCAATCTAAGAAAAACCTAAACCACCAAGAACCAAAGATAAGAGATATAAGCAGTTTGACAGTCTTAAGCGCTCACCTGCGGAGTTGTAGCCAAATGGAGGAGGCTGCCTGTTATTGTAGCTGGCTGGCTGGCTTTGGAGAGAGCAAAGGATACAAGTTACTAATGTCAGTGAACCCTTGGCTGATCTGCTTGCAGGTATGTCTGCACCGCAAGTTTACGTGATTTCTTYCCTGAAGCCCTGCCGAACACTGCCCTGGAAAACTATGGTTTATGTGAACCTGTTTCACCTCTTGTTGCAAAGTATCAGGAACACAGGCACAGCTGCTTTATCACAGCTTCTGAAACTGCTCTAACTCAATTGCTCACCCTGMTTTTTCTCTCCCTTCTGTAAAATCAGGGGTAGAATGCTTCCAAAAAATGATCAGTGGTTGCAAAATACTTAGAGACTCCTTTACAGAAAATGTTCGGAAAACAAAACATGCTATCAACTACTCTGCACTGGACCCAAGGAGACTAGATTTCCTAGATTTTATTGATTCCTTCCTATGCCAGGAAAATGACAAGCCAATGCTAACTACTGTAAAAGACCASTCCTTGTGGACTCTGTTCCCTCCTCTAAATCCCAGACCAGGCTACTGGCACTAGCATGAAAATTACTAGCACTCTTCTAGGCTTAACCTTCAGGGTTCCTCATTACAGAAGAGTTGTACCAACGGCTCTCCCCAGGTGCTATGGCCTCACACGTTGCCCAAGGCACTGACCACAGAGCCACCCAGCTGCTACCATCTGTGCACTTCAAGTGATGAAACAGGATACCAGTGTGTGCACTAATGCCTCCCACCCAAATGAAGCCATTCCACTCTCCAGCTACACCACACTGCAAAAGCCAAGGCTGCAAACATACTCTGTAATGTAGAGRGAACTTCTCTCTTACCCATCCAACGTTGGAATGAGGAGAGCTGGTGGTGGTGCCAGAGGAGGCGGGAACAACCCTAGACAGAAGCAKAAGTCATCAAAAGAGATCTCACAGCTTTACATGAGAGAACAAGACTTTGTTCTGATTACAGTCAAGCAGTTAAAGCACCTTTCTYCTTTAAACAAGGCCTGGTTGAAATGGAAGAATTTTCCTTCAAGCTCGTATCTCCTACCAAAATTAAAACTCTACAGCTGCGCTAATTCCATACGGCTACAACTAAAAAAGAACTACCTAAGCTGCCTGCCTGATTCATCATCAACGTAAGATTAATTAAGGAATAAATATTAAATCCTTACAGTCCTGTGAAGAACAGAAAAGTGTGACTCTTGGGAGCAGAGAGGTTGCAAGTATGGTGACAGTTTTACTGCTCCGTGATTAAAATGAGTAACACGTTTCACGAGAGACAAAGTAATATAGATAAATTTTTTTTAATTAAAGAAAGCCAATCTTCTGAGCCCATAACACTTAAAAAACACCACACACGTGAGAAGACATAGCAAGAGTGAAGCAGTGAAGCAGAGAGCAATTTCAAAAATGTCCCCATAGCTGTTTGATGCTTTAAAAGGAGGGTCAATTTCACACACATTAGAAGTTTATTTTTAGAAGCAAAAGACAGTATCTTCAGAAAGCAGAAACAACTAGATGAAGGCCACTTCTAGAAGTGACATAAGCACTTGACAGCCTGAGTCCTCAGCCTCAACCAACGGGAAGGTGAGGAAGGATGTTCTGACTGCTCCTAATGGCACCTCTTAAAATTCTATCCGTAACTATAAGCAACCGTTATTTCTATAGGCGGTTACCAATGACAATAAGAACAGAATAATCAACCATTGGCTTGATTTTACATAAAGACTCCTCTGGTTATCGTTAAACAAAAAAATAAAAGGGGAACAAACTGTTCTGATACAAAGGATAGGAGTCACCTGATTAACTTCAGATATGTATGTTAGAGCAAGCAGCTCCAGGCTCCTTTTAGAGTCATGGACTTTCAGGCAGTGGAGTCGATGAAACCTAGAGACAATTAATTCACCACCTCTAACAGTATCCAAAATGGRTCAGGAGAGCCCTCCCCAGAAACCCCACACTGCCAACAGAAGTAGCCTGAAGTGACTAGCTCAGCTAGCAAGAACTACACCGTGGACAAGTTGGGGGATAGGTCTCACACTTAGATACTTCCCTCTTTTTTGTTAAAGATCTTCCAACAAAATAAAATACCTAGAGCATTTCCATCCAATTTGCTCACCAACAGCAAGCACTTCAAAGTGCCACTGTTATCAGCAATTTACTCTAATGGTGATGGATCATCATCATAATTATCAGGCATTCTCCGTCATCTCCCTTTTCAACCCAATTACCTGAAGTGGAAGCTCTTTGTAACAGCCTGGTAATTCATTTCTTCCACCTTATTCTCCCAAACAACTTTAATCTGAATGCACTCAGACTGGTAAACGGGCACTGCAATGTCTAGAATCAAGACCAGGATTTGCATTTGCCCTACAGATATAATTTTTGTAAATCCAAGTTTAATATGAGGAGATTCCTTTCAGTACAATATGGAGAACCAGCTCTGCACTATTRTTGTGCCTTGAGAAGAGCATAAAAAAAATGACATTACAACCAACAGCAATTTCCTTGGTATGAGGGATAGCCCAGCTACTATAAGTTTTTTGTACTTCTGCTGCTCATGCTCTGAGCWGAGCACAAGCACAAAAGCTGTGCAACAAGTACATGCCTGACATGCAGCGAGAACTTGCACATTAAGTCCAAAGTGCTTTGGGTGCAGAACTTTTGCAAGAACATGAATCAAATGTACAATATAATATGGAGGCAGTGGCCGACTACAACAGAGGCCACTAGCCTTGAATTTCCAGATGTCTGCCACTTGGTCACAGTTATTGCCCCACATGGTCTGCTACAAAAATAGCTAAATTCCTTTTCCCCTGGACTAGGCAAAAAATCTAATATAAAAAGAAGGGGGGGGAGATAAATCTAGAGAAATTCAGTTGTATAATAGCCTTAAATTAGCTATATCCACAAGATTAGTCGTTATACTTCTGTATTAGCACKCATCAGCTCTACTACACACCAGAGAACAAAAGCTTCTGAAAGAAACTGCATTTGGAGCCTTGTGCTCCAAAGCACTGATTTRTCATTTAAAAACTTCTGCTATGCAAGAAGCTGTAACAACAAGAAACAAATCATTCTAAATTTAACCAAGGGGAGTTCTTGTTGCTTTCTGGATTCTTCTTCAGAGAAAACAAGATGAGCTTAAGAAGCCCTACAGGCTGTTACTTAGGTCTAGAATAAAAGATAAGCAGCCAGAGCAATTCAGCACGGCATTGCAGTTTATTAGCCTTAGTTTAATTCTATTCTAACATGAATTTTAGAGTCATCCTATTGCATGCTGTTTAATCCAAATGCGCAGATAGGGCTACGTGGGTGTTCAGAATCACTGCTGTTACTGAAACCATGTTCGCACTTACCTGGAATAGGTCCGGGTGGTGGCAAACCTATGGAAATAAATAAGTGAACAAGACTAGTGAGGACAACAGGACAACCATGTCATCTATGCATCTCGAGCTAAAGCAGAAAGCATCCTTTTGAATGCTTCACACATTTCAGCAAATAGGAAAAACAGTGCTACTAAGCAGTAACTGGTCCACAGGCTATTGTTTTCTCAAATGATGACCTGTTCACCTTCATATCATAATTTTAAATGCTGTTGCCCTCCTACACTGAATCACCTTTTTCCTGGTGTCAATACACAAACAGCTGATTTGGCCTTGATAACAACTGGAAAGGTAGAGACGAGAAAGTGCTGTGGTTAGAGGAGTACTTCGAGATGCTGAGGCAGACTGAAGTGCCCAAACCAMCAACCATCCCTTTCAGAGCAATCACGCTCTGTTCCTGGCAAATCCTCTATAAAAGTTTCTGTCAAAAGACCAAAATCAACTACTTTGGCTGGACATGCAGAAAGTTCTGGTGGGCAACAAGAATGATAACCAGTCTGTCTTTTTGCTTGCTTTTTCAAAAATGTTTTTCAACACTGTTCATAATCATACTTACATAGCGAATCAGACATGCTAGTGAACAACCAAAAGGACAACTGAACAATATATCCACTTCTCTTGATTTTGACAATGGAAGGYGCAAGAGGAGTCACCACAGTCCACCAGTGAGTACTGCAGTAATACTCCTCCTCAGATTAAAAACTTTGACCATATTTTTTATTTTTCTGCTTGTGGAGCAGAATGTGGAAGTGACTGCACGACGTGTTCCTGGTGACTTCTCAGAAGGAGACTCACTACTGCATGTAGGATGAGAAAAGCCCAAAGCATGGCCTTCACTTCCAGCATGAKTCATAGCAGAAGCAACAGGGGCACAGACACCACTCATGTTGGATCAACATGCAAAGACTTCACTAAGAAGTGAAGACAGAAAAATGTGTTTTAGGCCATGGCCAGTATGTCTGTAAAACTGCRCTGAAAAGAGTCAACAGAAATGACTTATGTCGCTCAGGCAACTGAGAGGAAAATACTCTGAATGAGTAAGTGCAGCTGGCCTTCTCAGCTGCATCAAAATGCTTTATTCCTGCCACTAGTATAGCGCTYTCTTGCCTGGTGCCTAGAGTGGCCTACTGGCCTTCATGTTATACTTGCATTAAGAAACTTTGCAGAAATAGACTGATGGTATGTATGGAAGAGAAACTGTAACATGCTGCTCAAGACAACAAATTAGGAAAAAAAATAGATGGAGATAAATTTTACCCACACACTCTCATCAGGTTTCCCCACCCAATGTGTAACTACGGGGGTAAAGGGCATTCTGGCAGATACAGGCCTTAACAGCATCTCCACAAGCATCAAGGGCACTTAGCACAATACAAACCCCTCTGGTTATTGGTAAGAGCACAAAAACTTGCTAACGCCGTGGACATTATCCAGTGGTCCAGAAACCCATGTCATTTACATTATTTATATTTTGCTTTTAAAATGAAGCACCACTGTAATGTCTGCTTATAARACATTTCTGTGAGCAGTAAGAATCACCCACAGTAGTAGCAGGCACAATAAAATACCTAGAAACAAACACAGGAAGATACAAACCTATATTACCTGTCATGAATGACCCTTGTAGCATTTGACATCAGTCATAGTCAGTTCAGGATCCTGAACTAAACAGCCTGCTGGTCTAATGAAAGACAGCAATTCCTAYGTCCTTAGCCTCCTCTACAGATGAGCTGAAATTCATTTCCTTATCAATAAAGCTAATYGATCACCCATGGAAAACACAACCTAGAGGTTTTTCAAGGAGCAGCTGCTATTATTTAAGTATTCAAGAACAATTTACAAAAAGGCTAATGGAGATGATGAACAGAGATTAGCCAAGTGAAAGGACCTGTTATGTGACTGCTTGACTGCCCCATAGCATSTACTGATTAAACCTTTCATTTGCTCCATGCCTGGGATGTTCTAATTCACAGCCTCAGAAGASTGCGGACATTTGAGACTGCCATATATTACAGAGTGAACACATACCTGGAGGATGCAGGGGAGGCGGGACAGAAGTAACTGGTGGAGGAGGGTGGAGAAAGTGCGGTGGAGGCGGACCAGCGAGAGGGGGAGGCGGAGGGCCTGCTGGTGGTGCAAATGGCTGTTGCTGAGGTGGCTGTTGGGGCTGTGATGGTTGCTGAGGCTGCTGYGGGGGTTGTGGCTTACTTCCATGATCTCCAAGGACCTTAGAAGACAGAGGCAGAGGAAAGAAAAGACAGCATTTCAATCTCTTTGCTCCTGCAGGTAGGACCTCACTGTGCKGGCATAAAGAGAGCATAGCACTAAAACAGGCAGCACAGTGCTACCTGGAAAGAACAGGTCATGTCAGACCTAAGTGATAACATCCTTTTGGGAGGAAGGAGGTTGATCAAATCAAGAAGTCCCCTTAGAACAGGTATCTTCTCTTAATCAGAATAGCAGCAAGACTGGACTCAAACTCTCTGTACACATCTGTGTGGAACAGTTGCATACCTCAGTGTTGTGAACACCTTTTGTTCCACTGTCAAGGGGCTGAATTCAACACCTAATGGGAGCTGCCAGTGGTATAGGCTCCAAATTAAGAGCAACCATATTTGAGGGTGACACTGTAGCTCTTCCTATTTTTAATACATCCATTTATTCCTTTCATAAGGGCACCAAGACGTCAAATTCTGCTCTAGATTGTGCACATGTAYATCAGCTAATAAATTAAGGCTGGATTTGCATTTGTCTGACAGAAGAAATAGGTCTCACACAAACTTTTGCTGAAGGAATGATCAATACGCAGACACACTAGAATGAATCGGAAATGTAGACGTCAGCGCTTTTTAAGTGGGAAGAACAACAACTATCTCAGCAAATTCCTTCTCTTCACAAACTCTTAGGCCACTATTAGTAAATAGCTTGAAAATTAGCCATTAAAATATAAATAGATCACACAAATATATGTTAAAGCAAAAACAGAAATTGTGTGTAGGCAGGGAGAAAGTTTCATATTTGAGGTTTTTGTGGGCAGTGGAGGGTGGCTGGTAGGAGGAAGGTGGTTAGGAGAGACAAACTCTTGGCAGAAAGTCCTGGGAACATGCCTAGCACCTCCCTACTAAGAAGCCTATCCATATGTGAGGGACATACACTGGTCATGCGAGATCAGAACTGGGTACAGTTTTAAACTTAAGGGACACTATCCAGTAATACAGGCCTGCCCTAATCCTGCAACGTGGGCAGTGTCTAATAATGATTAGTCTAAATGTTWCTTTGAAGTAAAAGAATGTAAGAAGTTGTCCAACTAGAAGTCATCCACTGCAGAACTGGCGATTCCAACTCAACAGCAGTGGGGTAGTAGATGGGAAGGGAATGATCCACACAGAAGCCTCCCAGCACCCTGAGAAATACTCGGGGAGCACTGATGACAAGARTAACTTGGACTTTACCATTCAAACAGCAAGGCTAGTACATGAAGGGACAAAACTCTACCTCCTAGTAAAGTAAAGCAAAGCTTACAACACAAAAGTTATTTCAACCTGCAGAAGGGAATGGTACCTGCATATACCCCAACATGGATGATACACCATATCTGCTGCTCTGCAGAAGTCAGGAATGTGCAAACATTTGCTCAGGATTCACTAAAAGTGCAGCAGCATCAAAAAAATTGTCAAGACTGTTCAAAACTTTTACCTGAATGGGGTTTTCCTCAGAGGCGTGCTTATCACGACGTCTTCCTTCTACTCTCCTAATTGTGCCTGCCTGGCCACCGATCACATCAATTGTCCCGCCCAGCTTCCTAGTACAAATTAGATTCATCTTTTTAGGTTCAAAAACATTAGAAGGAACAGTTTTCCCCATTATCAGACAGATCTCTCTCATATACTGGCAGACATAAAGAAAAAGGTCACATACATTCTTTTCCATTCAAGACAAATCTCTTCAGACAGAAGTCAGACTGGACAAGAGACTAAAGAGAAGTCTTTTTTCCTCCTTTGAGCAATTTGAGCTCTGCCTGCAGGGGTGAGTTAGGTCTCTCCGAATATCTAGGAACATGATCCAAAGAGGAATCATGTACTGCAGTAATGATACAGGTCACACACTCCAGTTCAGAGCTTAAATCCTTTATTCATTCTCCAGATTTGAACAACAGTTACAGAATCAACCAGTACTCCACTCAATCTCCACTCAACGAAAGTGGAGAGAATTTATCAGGAGAAGCCTTTGCTGTTATCAGCCGAGATTTCCATTCCTTTCTATCCGACGTTCCATTGCTGATACCACTCATATAGTGATCAGATTGTCTGACATTTTCTATTCCATCTACCTAGGGTCTATCTTTTTTCCCCTATTAAAAGCCAGTAAGCTTTGCCACTATCTTCAATGAAATCAAAACTATATCCTTTAACAAAGGTATATTCACGTAAGCAGAAAACAGTGCTCACTGCTACACTAGCAGAAATCCGCCAGAGAACCTGCATTTCACCGTATTCTTTCATCTCCATATCCAGATCACACTTAAGGCAACAACATTTCTATAGGAACTGGCTGGTTGTAAGGTCATCACAAGTAAAGGCTTTACGAGAGAGAGAAACTCCAGCAACTGAAGTTTAAGAATCACTCACCCTATGTTCATATAACAACTGGATTTGTATAAATATGGCCTTAACATGTTTTCCTGCAGTTAATCATGGCAGAGAAAGGTCAGCACTTTTGCCAGTTATACAGTAGGCCTTTCTATCTCAGTGGGAAATTTAAACACACAAAAATGGCTAGCTGCCATGAGTTTTCTTACCGAAATCAGCTCTCGCATTAAGCAAAAAATAAATCTGATCTTTAATTCCATAATTTTTATGACATGGTTTATGAGAACTCTCTTCCTAGTCCTGACAGAAAACATCTGGTTCTGAACAGAAAGCTCTGCTGCAGGAACTTTTGTCAGTACTYGCAAAAATCAGACTGCAAGTTAAAACGGACAAAAACACTGTATAGCTAAAATAAGATCAGCTTGCTCTGTACTGATGTAGTTTTGAAAACCTCAGAGGAGATGCATGACAGCTGGAAACAAAACTGATCAGCTTGATGACACTAAGAAGAGAGACAGAAATGTCAACAAAGTGCTTATATGCAAATGGACCAAGCATAATTTTAAAGCTTATATGTGAGGTTTATAGTTGGCTCTCTGTTGGACAAAGCTCTATTTCAAAGGGGGAAAGTTGAGATGAAAGACTGGTTTCTGCAAGACAGGTATGAAAAAGATGGAATGCAAACAAAGTAAGATAACAGAAACACTCAAACCCAAAACCTCTGGCTGTTCTGGTGTCACGTAGCTTTGTTTTTCTGAAGCTTTTGATAAAATCCATCAGATTCATAATGCCAACAAAGTGAATTTCCCAGCAGAAGCTGCCAGTCAAAATGACTCAATCATTTTACTTTGCCCAGCCTTTAGCATCCTCTCATTGGAAGAAATAACTAATTCATATGCACCTAGCAGTGTAACATACAGGTTCAGAAACCTCTCCTCTCATCAGCTGCCAAATGTGTAATCCAGTTCCACTTAAAAGTAAAGATTAACATCACTGGAGAAAGAACAGCCAAGTAAGCACAAGCAGCCAGCAAAGTGCACCCTCAAACCAGAGAGATGTTCCTTGGTTTATTATCTCCCAGAGATGAGTACCCAGCTGGGGTACAGGTTTCCCTCCTTATTCAGCACTATGCTAGTGATATCACCAAGGACAGGTAAATGAGCAGTCAGGGGTTGCACAACTCTTAGCGGAGCACTGCCGAAGGAGCTGTGACAGAGTAGCCTCCAGTACAGTTTAAAAGCTGCTTCTTTCAGGCTTGAAGAGGCTCTGATATGGCCCAGAATCCCAGCTCCTCCCTATGAAGGACACAATATACCCAGGCTTTTTTTTTTTTTTTTGTCTGAATCATCTCTTACCTATTAGGAGGAGGTCCAGCCTTCATGCGTCCTCCCACTAGAGCCAAGAAGTCCGTTTTGAACTCTGTTTTGATGATGTTGTTTTCCACTTCTTTTTCAGCATTTCCCGTCCTTCCTTGCTGAACCTAAGGAATACAACACATAACACAAGTTTAATGCCTTCCCTTTCAATTGAATGGTGCAGCAGAGATGAACCCGTGGCAGAGGAAAAGGGCTCCACCAAAGACCAATCAACAAGGCTCTTGCAAACAAGCAACTTATTCTTTGGTCAGACAGGCACACATTTTTGTAAACAAGCTGGCTTTTCCAGCCTTGGCCTGCTGTCCATGCTCTTTCCCCTCAGAAGCCTAGAAGTCTAATAAGTTAACGTCACACCTTATGTGGTTCTTAAGTCAAAAGTGGAAATAGTGGCACATACTCTCGGCTTGTTGTTTGAAATAAAGTCTAACAGCTGTTGGCCACCTGATGACCTTCTGCAAAGGGTGGTGGCCAATGCAGTCAAACACAGAAAGCAGTCACACAACTGTAGCAGTCAACAGCAACAACCAAAACAGCCACAGATGCACAGATCCCCTCAGACTTCRAGCTGACCTACAGATCAACCTTGAAAACATGGTTCCAGTAATTCTACAYTTCTCTCTCATAACCACAGGATCTCCAGACCAGACATCCCTAAAGGTAGGTAGCTGTGAAGTACAGGGTATCAACAGGAAATTCACTCAAGTCTTGTTATTCCAGCAGTTCAAATTTGGCAGATAACTGGAGCTCTGCTTTCCACAGGGTGAGGAAAGACTCCTAGGAGAGATGCTTAGTTCTTTACAGTACGTTTTTGTATTTCTCACCAATGGAAGGAATATTGCAAAGTTAGGTTTTAAGCTAGCTTCTGTTCTTATACTCTCACTTACGTGACCACAAAACCAAGCCCCA
Source organism: Rhea americana (assembly GCF_003343005.1). Classification (NCBI taxonomy): domain Eukaryota; kingdom Metazoa; phylum Chordata; class Aves; order Rheiformes; family Rheidae; genus Rhea; species Rhea americana. The sequence goes on from NW_028187089.1 coordinate 742,334, forward strand.
GTTACACTGCAGCCATACACAGGAGTGACATCACCTACTGTGATTTTATTTTCAGTGCTGATTGGAGGAGCAGGGTCTAGTCCAAGCTGAAGTCGTCGCTGCTTTTCACAATAAGCTTTCCATGTTTCTTCATTGAATCCATAATTAAAATAATCAGAAAGGTCAGCACCTAACAAAGGGAGTACAAGTTAACAAGGGGATTCGGGCAGGCTTGCACTAACTGTCCTGTAAGTGCTCAAATGAAGAATTAGGAGAGAAAAAAAATAAAACAAAACCCAAAACCTGCAGAGAGAGCAGTTTACTCTCTACTTTKTTCTATCAGAAAGCTGCTGTATGCCATCCCAGAGATGGCTGCATCTTTGGGTGGGAGTGGGACTACAGCCTGAATAGTGGTGGGACTGCCTGGGACATACAATATACAGGCTATTAAGAGCTTGCTACCATTTATTCACCAGCTGGACTTTCCAGAGTGGTTTCTCGCAATTTTATGAATGAGTTGAGAGCTGGGGAAAGCACAGGAATGACAGTTGCAGTTACCACTGCAAAGATGGGACAGTGCTACACAGCCTTCCTCTCGGCAGAATTCTGCCGCTGCCTTTGGCTCCGGACCATCATTGTCTTTGCTGTTTTGAGCAGAGATTCCGGAACTCACCCACTGGATGAAACAGGACTAAAGCAGRAGCTTTCTACTGATACAGCTCAGGCTACACAAGCAATTACAGCTCAGTCATGATCCTGACTACAGTCTTCCAAGATGGTTGGCTTACTCTCACATTTAGCATCCCGTGAAAACGTGCCATTTCAGTATGAACACTGCTGAGTAAGAAAGGTGGCCACAAACTGCTTGTAAGAAAACATAGATGCAGAAGGACAAACATAGCTTTGACTCTGTAAGGCATATCTCACAATAGAAAGCATTATAAAGCATCTCCTAGCTCTACTGAAATGTCCTTCACAAAGGTATTCCTCACCAGACTAATTATAAAACATGAAGCTGATACACATGGGCTAAGCAAAACACTGTTTGGCCATTCTAAGCTTGGATCTATGCAGCACGGTTTATCTCTAGTAGGCTGCTCTTCCTGTTGGACCACTCAAACAGGGAAATTTCACCAACACCACTCAGCCACACAACACTTACATATCTGTTAGCCCTGTATCAGTACTTCCATGTTGTATTTCTTCTTCTTCCTCCCTTAAGAGATATCACCTTGCTGACCAATTAACCATACAGGATGTAAACCTGAAAGGCTGTCGAGTAAGAAGCTACTTACTTGCCATCTAATATAAACTTACAGGCCACACCTCTGCAGACATCTTCCCTCTATTCATACTCCAAGTCAACACTGTTTTAAGGCCAGCTGGAGCCGTTTTGGTCCAGGGATGTCAGCATGACCACAATGATTTCCATGCTTCTACCTCTGAATTTCAGTTCATTGTTCTCCTTCTAACTTCTTTTCTTCCTAGCCCCCTCTTTCTCACTTCATAACCAATGGGAAATCCCCTGCAGAAGAAAGGCTACATTTTCTATGGTGTCTCTACTAACTCCTATTCGTCACAGAGTGCTTAGTGCTAGTTTGATAGGATGACAGATCAACACAGTTACCTGCACTATTATGTACTCTGATGCCCTTTATTTCAAGTGTGCACAAGATAGTAAATACGTGCCATGGGCAAACTTGTAAAAGCACTACTTACTTATCATAACATTTCTGAAAGATAGATAAAGTACAGGACTGGTGGGGAGAAGAATTATCTGGGGAGAGGCAAATGGATGTTTTGCTTCAGCTGACATCTTGTCATAACACATTTTATGAGTGGCACAGCAAAAATTTTTCTCTCTTTGGTTTCATCATTTACTTTTGTATCAAATTCAGATAAAAAWCCCCCAAAGATTACTTGTAGCATCTTACAGCTGTCGTATACAAGAGYTGCTTTGCAGTAAAAATCTCCCAAATACATATGAAGACAAAAGAAACCCCGTACATACTAAAAACTGCTGTGCAAAGTACTATTTGAACAGTCAAGCAGTCTAGACAATATGATCTACAAGAAATAAAATGGGAAAGCAATGTCATGTACTCAGGCACTGACGGGCAGGATCTGGAAAAGATTTAGGCAATGTTGCCTCTTCAGAAGAAAAGTTGCAGCCTTTTTTTTGGGGGGGGAGGGGGAGGGGGCAGTTACACTATCTAGCATTTTCCTTCCTGCTATTCAGTTGTCTGGGGCAGGAGGATGCAATAGAAAAAGGTGGCTTTCCTACCACAATGTGCAGCCCTGTGCTAATCCCCACTGTCACTGCCCTCTGCAGGGAGGGTACTGCCCTGCAAAAGTGTGGACATCCCCAGGGCCCAGATAAGAGGGCTGCACAGGGATGAACATGAGTGTGGCCATGTTGAGATACAATAAGCAAGCTGCTGAACACAAAGAGGAGGCTGCATCTCATCAACATTCAAGTCTTCATCTCACTCAACTGACYTTAAGGCGAGCAAACATTATCACATTGACACAAGCACAGCATTTTTTGGGAACTAGGGAATTAATTTAAAAATTATGTTTTAAAAGCCGTTTTCTTTAGGGAATTTAAATTAATAGAGGAAATGCAGCCCAATTTTATGTAGAGGCACAGCATGATCAGTAAAAGTCAGTAATTGTCTTGATGGATACCAGACGCTGAGCAAACAGAATTACTCAGATTTTCCCCTTCCCTAGCAGCAATACATGGACAGAAATTACAAGCAAAATTAAAAAGAAACAGCTAAAACTGCAGAAAATATTTACCACAAGAAACTGTGAGGCCCCACCTGGTTTCCTCCATGGTTTGTCTTCAAATGAATCTAAATCCACTTCTATAACAGGCAATCCATTTATATTCCCTGCGGCATCTAAATCAATACCTTTGGGCTGCAACTTGGCTTTGGAAAAAGAGAAACTGTTACTACTTTTAACGCAATACGTTTAATCCACTGATTTGCTGAGCAAATTATTCTGGTTAAGAATAAATCTCTACTGTGAATTCAATGCTGGCTTTACAGCATGTAGATAACCACAATCAAGTTTTTATTAAAAACATTTTTTTTGTTGCTTTATAAATAGATGGCAAGAGTGTGCAGCACCTGTAGTTGAACAGCAGAGGTGCAAGTTCAATACAGATTGCTACTACAGAACAATGGGGCAAACTATGAGAGCGTGCATAAGACTACCCCAAACGAAAACCCTTTTTCTCCCAGGCAAAATTTGTATCTTTTTTCCCCTCCAAAGACACATATATTTACTTATAACAGGCTGCTTCAGGAYCATTCTTAAGTGAACAATGTACAAACTCTAGTCAAAGACCTGTGGGACACAGAGTCCCTAAGGAAAATTTGTGCCTGCTCTCAATCATAAGAGAAGCATTTACATAAGGGGAGAAATGGAAGGAAGAATATCGAGACTGTGAAGGCACAATCTCAACCAAGAGGTAGGCTGCAATCTAAGTCCCAACACACAGTACAAATTAAACTGAACAAGGAGGTAAAGCTCATCTGCAGGAATGAATCTTATTCCAGTTCATATTCAAGGCTAGGGTCTGTTTCTTTCTTAGCCTGTTAACCTGCAAGCAGCTCAGTATATTGACCATAGAGTAAAATTTCTTCTCTAAGCAACTTACAATGTTTGGCCCCAATGCAAWTTCAGAAATATTCTGTGTTTTGACCATAGAAGTAATAATCAATGCAATTTTTTTCCAGTTAAAACAGAATTATAGTCAGCTTGTTCAGTGATCAGTAATCAACCAGCTATCACTCCACAGCACTTTGGACCACCAGACTGTCCTAGAAAGACTGCTTCTCTTCAGGAAAGGCACTGACTACTCCTACTTTAAATAAATTGTACTTATTTCAAATGCCTTCAAATAAGAAACAAGGTTTGCAACTGCTCCAGCTGCCAGTRCTAGAGAAAAGAAATATTCCAAAATATGAAGGATAAAAGTAACAGCAATACCTGAAGCAGATGCTCCATAGCCTCTACCCGTTTTTAAGTTTAGATTCATAGGAGTTCCCCTATATGGAAAAAGAATCACTGCATTGGTATTATTGCCTTCAAAAGACAAAGCGAACTAAGGCTCACTTGAGTTTATTCATGCTTCTTTGCAATTTTTAATACTAAATCATCAACACCTTAAAATTGAGATTCAACTGCCACATAGCTCTCCCTAACTTTATGGAAACCCAGCAAACATATATATCCACCAACAACAGAATACAGGAGGATTGCCTTGATGAAGAAAGAAAACGTATTTCAAGGAATGGTAGTTACCATTCTGCCCCGAAACCTACTTATAACCAAGTATTTACATAAAGCTGAACACCACAGAAATTACTGCTGCACACACGTCACAGAATGAGAAGCAAAAGATGCAAGCAGCAAATTACACACAGGATGTTCGCAGAATCTAGTGAGCTGGTAACAGACTGGGCAGAGCACTGGTTTTCAGAATAATCCAGCAAACTGAAACCACCTCTACAAAAAGAGGAGGAAATTATCTGTGAAGTGGAAAATTAGAATACGCTGCAAAGGACATGCAAGCCATTTCCTTAAGAGGAAGGTTGCTAACAGCAAGTAAAAATATTGTCTTGTATTTATTCAATGCAAATTAGGGAGAACTTTAAGTTAGTGACATAATTTCCTGGATTGCAAATTCAGCCTCATAATTTCCGAAGCATGAATGGGTGAAGAGCTTAGTAACTTCAGCACTCACATTAGTTCTTAATACTACAGATTTTGGTTCCTGAAATTTTCAAAGAGGAGTTAAATGTAGATTCCTGCCTTTGATTTTGCCTGATCAACTGTTTTGGCAATAGTTAATTTTTCAACAGCGTRCCTATGAATTAGAATTTTCTGTTTGTTTGTTTTTACAGATAGATTCTCCAACAAGCAATGCCAGGACAGAGAAGCCCGCTTCTAATCGCAGTCCTGTGTTCTAGGCATTAGACTCTACCACCTCTCAGAAGATCAGCTCTCCTCCCAATTTTCAAATGAACCGAAGTGCTATAGAGTTTTCAGAACAGAAATGGTCACCATAAGCAGCAACACATACATATACGATGGTGCTCCTGTTTTAATATTGCCAATAGTAACTTTCACGTCATCATCGTCACTGTCGCTATCACTGTCTTCCTCGTCATCTTCGCCACTTGGAAGAGCCTAGCAATAATGAAAACAAACAGATGCTCATTAATACTTATAACTGAGGAATTCTCCTGGATAGTAACCCGTATTTTAAAAAGCTTGTAGGAAGAAGGACTTTAKAATGATTCTGATATCAAGACATCACTTTCTACTTCACTCTAAGGCTGGCAAAGATTTGCCTCTAGAGGCTGAAACTAGGAAAGTAACCCGCCTTCAACACGAATTGATAGCTCCCCAGAAAGAAAGTGCCATGCCTTTTGAAGAACTAACTTTAGTTCAGAACCAGGAAAAGACTTCTCAAGGTGGAGAAGGTTTAATCTCAGTTCAAGGAACTGCATCACATCCCACAGCTCTTCCCCCCTACTCCTCAAAGCAGCTGAGGCTTTCCTAACATACCTACTTCAGACGTCCACAGTCAAAGTATATAATCATGAATACAATTGCYTAAACACATTCACCAGCCTTCACTTAAGGATGTTGGAGCAAATATTCTTTCTCACTGCAACCTTTGCAACAGGAAGCTGCTGAGGAGCTCTGCCTGGTTTATGTAGTACATTCAGTCCTCAAGTCTCTTAACTGAGRACTTTGCAGCTCTTTACTCCAGCACAGCACTGTACTGTGATCAAAATATACACTTATTTCTGGGGCATAAAAACAAAGGACGTCTTCCAGATATCCAACAGTACAGTTTCATAAGATGCATGAGCTGAATTAACACCTCACCACTAAAAAAAGGGTATGGGGAGGGTGTTCCTGATCCTCCCTTCTTTTCCATGGCACAKGGGCTTGTCGGATCTCTCCGAGTTCTCTTAACATACCACAGTGGCAGGAAAAAAGACAGGAGCGATTGGGGAAGAAAACCTCCCCCTAACTCTTTCAGCAGTGGTGGGCCATTAGATCACATTTAAGAGGCCTAAGGGTGAACCAGAACTAGATCCTCAGCAATCCTAACTCTGCAGGCTCTCTAGCCCAATATTCTCCATACTTTTATGACCTCTTGGTAGTCATAGTAAGTAAATACTGAGTAAATACTGTTTTGCTCATCCTGTCAACAGCCTGCAGCATCAGAAGCCTTCATCTGACTTCCTCAGTGGAAGTCACCATACCACAAATGGTACTTTTGAACCGTCCTTAGATMAGGGACGACTACTGTACCCACTACAGAAGTCAGGCTGAGCAGAGAAGCCTGTTGTTGTAGATCGCATTGGGAATTGACTATCAATACACTCCTACAGCACAAATGTAACATATTTGGCAGTACTAGCATCTTTATACTAAGACCTTTTAAACCACAAGTATTTTCAGACACAAAAATAGCTCTCCAGCTTTTACAGTGGAACACATACATGTTGTGACATCTCTCGGTCTTCGTTGCTGGCAGGCCGGTTCTCCTGAGGAGCATCTTGCAAAGGATGAGAAGATTCTGCATGTCTAGTAAATGTAGCAGATAGAAATGAGTGGACAAGCCTGACCTGGAGGTCTACCTACAAACTTTTCTAAAGCATTTGCCCAGGTGACTTTCATACAATGGCTTTATTCATGTAACATGTTTACTTTGCAGCAGTTACCTCAACTGTATGACAAAAAAATTAATCATTCTTGYTTGGCTTTGCTTTTGTTGGAAAGAGTCAATTTAGCATTTCCAAAGAGTGCCAGATAGACAGACAGCAAGGCCGCCTAGCCAAACATCAGTCAGCCATTAATACGTAAGCAGTAGGTATAATAGCTTCCAATTTTGGTTCAGCACAATCACAACCGACAGGAAACAGACCATGATTAACTGTCCACTGCATAAGAAAAACTTCACCTGTCCTTCAGGTTGCTGACAATTATACAGGTATTTTGTAAGAAATAAGGACATCTGTCCAGTAGAAATCAGGGAAAAAGTGATTTTAGCCTTTTTACAAAAACACTTGTTTTGAATTTGAACTACTTAKAGAAAATGTGACAGACCCAATTTTCTCATTCAGTACAAATTAATGCTAATGCAGCAATGGCCATTTTCAGATTTACTTCCGGTTAGAGTTGGTACAAATGCTAGCATTCTTTTATGCATTAACCAAGCAAAAAAGTCAAACTGACATACTAGAAAAGACTGTGCTGAGTGCTACAAAACTAAAATACAAACACAGATCTTTTTCTCTGATGTCAGAGGCAAAAGGTACTAGAACTTCAAAATAATTCTCGCTTTTCAGAAGAAAGGATTCCAATATTCTAAGGCTCAGGAAACCCAGTTCTACCAACAGTACTTGGAGAAAAAGTTTCTCACTAACTTAAAACCCTGTATCTGGTAGTAAACATACACAGGATTATCTTCAAAGAGAAGAAACATATGTAACACCTAACAGAATCCAAACACAGGCTGTGGGAGAAGAAAACACCAAACAAGTAAGACAAAGATCACACTAACACAACTCAGAAAGCAGTCACTGAGCACAAAAAAAGAACAAATAATCAAACAATCTGAGCAGTCARGGAAGCTCCCACACTAGAAAAGCCCCATATAGAAAGAATAAAACCAAGGTGAAAGAGAAAAAGGAATGAAGGTTCAGCAGCTGACCAAGGAAGCACAGGTCCCATTTTTGCCAAGTTCCTAAGGTGACAGTTGAAGATGCTTTTAGATATAAAATCAGCAGAGGCGACTACGGAAAGATCAGACGTGACATAAGCCATTATGTAAGGATGAAGAGATGTACCACTAGAGAAAATTTTGCAGATGGCTCCAAGACCTTTCGTGTTTTGTTTGTCAGATCAAAGCAACTCATAGCCTCGACCTCAATCCYAGAATTTTCTTAGAATCCAAGATGACTGAGTGAAGGAAGAGTGACAAGTATTACCTTCAGCTTCAAGTCACATGAAGTATCTGTGGGTGTGCATTAAAATTTATGAATTGGAGTTTATGTACACATTTGCTAAGTAACAGTCATTCCCTAACCTGTTTGCTTCCAGGGAATGAACAATCTGAGAGGATTGATCAACACAGCCATCAACTGTGTGCAAAAAAACATCTCAGCTAACATCCCTGACATACTAACATATTCCCTTGCACTAATATAACAGCATCCTTCACAGACTACTCGTATTTAATGCATCTGTCAAGCTAAGCAATGTTAATGGATACTGTATCCTACACTACACTGATTTCTGATTCATCAATAGAGACAACACCTATRTAAGCAAAGAGATGCACAGAGATGCAACAGTTAAAGTAGTAAACAGTCATTTTCYTAGAACATACCACTGTTCTTAATTTAGGAACATTCTCATTGCAGTACAAAGATCAAAAAAAACAGCTAGCATGACCAATAATAATACATGGCCTTCAAATACTTTAAAGTTATTGGAGATAGTTGCTAGAAATTCAGATCTTTAATTCTGCTGGTAAAGTAAAACTATATTCAGAATAAAGTGACAAGGAACAACAGATTTAAGCAAGTTAGCAGTAAATTTCCATCTAAGTTAAATAATGTTCCTTCCCACAAAGCTTAATTCATATTTTTAGGTAAACATGTAACAAGTTGAAAATTTGTTTTTGTGGATTCATGTTCCTCCTCAAGCACACAATATAACAGAAGATAATATCTGTAACAGAAATTTCACAGGTATCAGACTCGAAATGACCTCAGAAGACAGTAAACGTTATGCTGAACTTCTGAAGGTGCCGAGCACACAGAAATCAAGTGAGTATCAAGTCTTTTGAAAATCAGACTATATCCAAAAATTGTTCACAGACAACATCTCTGCAGACAAAAAAAAAACCCTCTCCTGATACAAAACATACTGCTACAAACAGGAAAAATCTGATCAAGATGAGCAGGCAGTTCTTCCCATACACAGAAAGCGACACAGATCATTAAGTTATCTCCAGAGTTTTTATGTGAAACCATATACTTTATACTACCAAACCATATACTTTACAGAACCCAATCTGAACTGATCAGGTCAAGGTCTTAACTCAAGCTCAAGGCTTTTAAGCTTTTCTTAACTCAAGCTCACGGTTTTTAAGCTTTTCAAGCTTAAAGAAGGAGCCACTGTTTTACCAACCCCAGGTGAGCACAAAGTCTAACCCTCGACCACCTTTCTTTGTCCCAGGAAAACAAACCAAGAAGCTCAAYGGATCTAAAATTAATCAATAGCAGGCGAAATTTAGTTTTTAACTGTGATCACTGATCCAATTCACCACCCAAAAGCACAAATACGGCGCCTGCCCGAGCAGGGGGCTGGGCATGACCAGATGGGAAAGGGATGAACTGCTGTTTTTGGCAACAGCACTGGGCTGAGAGAGTCACAGAACTACGCTCCACACAGCACGATCCTCTCTCCTGTGTGTATTGTTAAAATGAACARACAGACTCAGGACTCACCCAGAAATTGGTCCATCTTCTTGCTTACCAGTGGTGTCATCTGCCAAAACAATAATATTGAAAAGAGAAAGTTATTCAAGTGAAACGGGCCAAATTTACAGCACAAAGAGTGCTTGGGGAAATACCTATCCGTGACAATGCGTTATAACCTTAATTAACGTTGTAAAACGAGCCTCAGTAAGAGAGCAGCTTAAAAAAAAAAACAAAAAAGGACAAAGTTTATGTGCACAAGCGAAGTCGCCGCTGACAACTGAACTCCAGGCACCCATCCCGAAAGCGGCGGGAGAGGGGGAACACGGGCAGCCCCCGCTCAAGGGCCTGGCGGGCACGCGAAGGTCTCCAGAGAACTTTAAC
>NW_028187089.1:752895-777267 GCF_003343005.1 Rhea americana
CATGCGCACGCGCCGAGGGGTAGCGGGACGCCCCCCTCCCCGGCGCGGCGCGGCGCGGCCCGCTCGTCCCGCCCGCCGGAGCGTCTACACAGCGCGTACCCGGGAGCAAGTTACCTCCGCAGCACCTCTTCGGGGCGGCCCCTGCCGGCCTCCGCCTCCTCCTCCTCCCCCGCTGTCTGCTCCCGGCGGAGAGAGGCGCTGCGCACGCGCTCGGCTCGCCGAAGGGCCTGCGGCACGGAGGGAGCGGGGCCCGCCCGGGCTGCCCTGCCCGCGGCTACCGCGGGCCGCAGGGCGAGCCGCCCTTGGCCGCAAGGCTGCTAAGCACCGGCGGCTGGAAACTCCTCTTGCTGGGTAAGAGAGTCAACTGCACAGGTTTTTTCAGGTGGCTCTGAAACACCGCCTGAACCATACAAATACCMCTTCAGAGCTAAAACGACAGAAATCCCTTAGAAAGAGACTGGAAAGGAATTTATGGGTACTTCGGGGGAAGAGGGAAACAGCAGTTAAGCTAACTGGCTTCTCAGCTTTCATTTCACACCTTTGCTCTTCCTAATCCATCACAAATTAAGATTTGTGTAGAGCGCCTCAGTGGCTACTGGCGTCACCCTCCACTGAACTGTCATTTCAAGGTAAAACCCAGTTTGTCCCTGGTGAAGCGTAAGTAGTAAGGTTGCTAACTGAAAAGTTCCCAAACTGCCTTCCCGTGGTAGAAACAGGAGCCAAACCCCAAGTTTTCTTTTCTTTCTTTGCTACTAGCTTAGGCAATTAACATCTTATAAACCGTAACAGAGGATTAACCTGGTGACTCAACCCAGTGTTCCTATGTTTGGCCTCACAACCAAGCAAAGTTTTCTAAACTTCTCAGGTATTAGCAGTTACGTACTGAACAGCAAATCAGTGGGGATGCTCCTGCATTTCTTCAAAGAACTGAGGACAATAACTTTTGTCAAAAACATTAAACATACGTATTTCAGGAATGCAGTATTTTCCCCAGGGGGTGAGCCAAGGGCTTTAATTGCAAAAATTGCAAGTCCTGCCTTCGCCAGTACAAGATTTGCCCATTAACASTCAAAATGCTGTGCTGTCTTACAGTTCTTTGTTTACACCAATAATTTACTTCACTAATACACACTATCCACGCTCAAGTTAGGCTCCCTCTAAGGTCCTACTACAACAGAATTGGGAAAAAAAAACCGCTTTTCTCAGCTTTCTGATGTATGCATCACCAAACTCCAAAGAAACATCATGGATGCTCTAGATACCAACAGAGCCCTGCAGCAAGAGACCTCTGTGAAAAATCCTTACAAAGAGAGGGTCTGCAACCCAAGCAAACAAGTTATCTGCAAGACGAAGTATGACRATCATTCTGCAGTTTTCTTTTTGGGAAAGACTTCACAAGTTTTCCAGCATTTGTTCTTTGAACTAGCCAAACCATACTCAAAATCCCAATGCAAGCGCAAGATCTGGCCGTGTCAGAAACACAGTATTTAAAGAAAACCCACCAATATCCCATTCCACTCACAGCTGATCAGCACACAGGTACAGGAAGAGATGCAAAGGATTGTTTCCAAACACAGTGCACTATTTAAAAGGTTTTCATCTTTAAATTTAATTAAAGAAAAATGTCTCAAAGTGATTAAGCATGTCTGACTTTCAGCTTTTTAATGGCACATGCCAGTGCAGTAAGTTGTAGATACAGAGCTCAGTTAGAATTTTATTTAAAAAAAAAAAAAAACTTTTCAAGGTGTGAGGTCCTATTAAAAAAGTGGCTGTTCACTTGTAAACAGAAAAAACAATTAAAAAGGATTTTTGTACAACTTAAACAAAACCACTTTTCTTAAGCAATACAAGTTACAGCTTCATAAGTACACCAACAGCAGAAAAACAAAAAAATTGCAGAAGAATGTATTGTTTACTAAAAGGATGAACTATTTACACTGAATATTAATAGCTTGACATTTTTATTGCTCCAATGGTAGTGTGTTCACAAGTAAGTGTAGTAAAAATGTTATAGTGGGACACTAATACTCATATATTTATGTTTTGGCATATGGAGGGTWTTTTTGCCCATCAAGAAAAGCATAGGAACATTTGTATTAATGAAGACTACACTAGATTTAGCAAAAAATGTTTTGTTTCAGTCATCCATATACAATCAAATCCACACTTCCTAAATGTGCCTGTATGAGTCTTAAAACATACCTATTTTTTTCCTCGTACAGAAAAACAATTTCACAGATGCAAGTGGAAAAATCAGTAGCTTACAGCTTTGCTACTCCACTCTTCCAATACTTTAAGACACAAAAACATTCTAGATACAAACCCAAGTACTTCCTAAATAAAAACGAGAAAGGAAAATTAAGTGTCAATATGCTTATGTGAAAAATTAAACACTGATTAGGTAGACAGTATTTCCATATCTGCTTTTAAAAAATTGCCACAAACTCACACTAAAATACTGTTACTAGTTCCCTTTTCTCTTCACCTAGTATTTTGTCTTCGTTGGAACCAGTCAAGGCACTTTCTTTACCATTTCTACTACACTTTGCTAACATTAATCTCTCATATTGCTAAGAATTCTCTCTCCAATTAACAAGCATCTTTCATAAATGGTTTTACTAACTCATGCTGACTTCTTACTCCTAAAATGAGTTTTTAGTCTTAAAAACAATATAATTATCTGCTGAATGTTCTTACAATAAAGCAAAGGACAACCTTGGCAAAAGAGAACCTGTAGGCAGAACATAGTGCAGCAGAGTTCACAGCAGTACTTAAAGCTACCTTCATCTTCAAGTGAGCTATGGAACCTGTGTCTTTCAGATGCAAATAGTACTGCATGCTGGGTTTGCATTTTAATGTAAATCTGTCTAGTTACTAAAATATGGAGCTTGCTAAAAGCTGCTATTTTGACTTTCAGATTCTTTATGAGATGCTTTATGGCCACAAGATTAGATGCCTATTAAAACACAAAAAGAAAAGACCCTTTCATGTGCTGAAGATTATACACTTCATAATGTAGCATAAAATAACATTTATAGAATTTATGCACTTAAATGTAAACCTTTTAAATTTGTATCCTATGAAATACACTCCTTAAGTGTGAAAGCTTGGGGTATTCTCTCAGCTTGGCACAGCATTTCACAGAGGCAAAACAAATCAGATGGAGATTTTGAATATGATGAAGTCAGCCCAGACTCTGGAGAGGATTTCTGTTAGCAATGAGACTAGTGAACTGTTCGGTATTCAACACTGGCAATTAACAGAACTCTCATTCAGCTTGCCTGTTCTCTCAATTTGAAAGGAATTTTGAAAACATAGTCACATAAAAGAAGAAAAATAAGAACCTGCTAAGATTTTTTTTGACTTTCTTACACAAAAAGGGAGTGATCAACAACAAAGTTCTGGCATAACAGTAAGAAAGTTCCATCATTCCAATTTAGCAAAAATAATTAAGCTACACTCCCTTTATTTGCTGCCCAGGAACTTACTTTTACAGGAAATGCAGATAGGGTTGGATGTGCTATTTCCATTTTGGACACTATTTTTCTACCATTAAGCATATTTTCTGCTTCCAGTTAGTTAAGTCTCATCCTAAGAAATAAATACAGTGGTCTACACTCTGTACGGTTCTGTGATGGAAATCTGAGTTGCAAGGCATAGCCAATGTTAAATTTAGACACCACAGTGTTGTATTCTTTAAATTATGTTATGAATGCAACTGAACATWAGTTGCCACCCATCTACTAGTGTCAAATGAAACCTTTGCACTAAGCATACAGATTTCAGAGTCTGAAGCATCAGTCCAATTGGAAACTACTGCAAGCTCTGGAGTCTTGATATTCCTCAGCTGTATAGTAAGAATGACAAGACAATTGATTCAGGACAGCTTGCATGAAACTAGCCTTGCCAAAACAMTGTGTACTAGGTATCTTGCCTACTGCAACTATTAGAATGCAAGGGTTTTACGAATACTTTATTTTAATACAATATTGCATACTGAAAAGATGCAAGTACATTCAGAGCAAATCCTAAGTCAGCATGAAACTGAAAAACTTCAGATGGCGTTGGAAGGAGTCAAGTTGCTACAAAGAAATGCTTGGACACTTACGACAATATTCATCACAACTTACAGACACTAAGTCACCTGCTGTTTTTCTTTYGCTTTTCATTTCTAATTAGAAAAGGGAGGGATCTTGCATCATTTTTTCATTGCTCACTATTATGAAATGGTCTTGCTTAGGCCAGATGGTCTAGAAAATCTTTCTACAATAACTTCCTTTTCCAAGATCAGGAAAACATGTAAGAGTCCAAAATACTTGTGAATTCCACAAGGCATTTGTGACTGTGCAGACTGTTTTTGAATGTCATCCACCAAAACATCCATGAACCCATTCACTTCCTCCCATCAGCATATTCCGGAATACTACTCTGCTTTAGGTAAAATTATCTCCACTAGAAAAGATGCAGTATTACTTTGCTCCATTTTTTTTGCCTTAATAATGAAAGTATCTAATTATGAAACATTTTTCTTTACTYAAAAACAAATTCAGATTGACATTCATATAAACCTAATTTAAAAATAGGCTTTAGGATATTTTGACAACAGCAGCTGTCACCTACGCCACAAATGTGATTCTCTCAAAGATGAACAATATATAAGATTTTATTTCAGGTCCTATAGATGATACCTGAAATTAAAAGGAGAAGAAACCCCCAAAACTCAAACCGGAAATGCTATGCATTTTTCATCCATTTACTAAACAAAGTGCAACTGAGCCCTACATATTGATAGTATGTACAAATTCATCATGGCTTTACCATAAAAACAGCATGTGAATAGGTCTATACAATCAAAGGGATGCTAACAAATGTAATGAATAAAACTATGTAGAATTGTTGGCAAKGGAATAAGTAAGAGCTATATTACATTCTGTAAACCTTGGCATACCACACTTTACATTATGCAAAGAGTCAATATTTACAAGTCCATAGTGGGGTGAAACAATTAACCCCCTAATGTAAATGATGATTTTGCAAAGTGCAGGACAAAACCAGTGCTGTTAATTGCAAGTCCTATGCAAGCAAGTTATACTAAAATCATTTCTACTAGAAGCTTACCTGGACGTTTCTACTGAGGATTTACAGGAGTGCGACATTTAGGATGAAATACAGTATGGCATGGCATTAGGATGTATGTTTAAGGACAGCAAATATAGAAATTAATAAGGCAGCATGCTCAGAACAAGTTTAAGCAGCACTGATGTTAGATCCCTAGTGGCAACTATATCAGTTATTGTTAATGTTAAAAATTCAGAGTGCAACATAGAAGCCTCATTTAACATAAAAAAAATGTGCAAATTGTTCTCTTCTTAAACAAAAGAAAGTAACATAGCAAGGAAGATATTCTACTGAAGAACATTTTTAAATCACAGCAAAGTAGACCATCTTCTTTCCAAAATCATCTACAAGGCACTAAGGGTAGAAAATGACAGGTAACGTGAAAGACCAAACGCTGTTCCTCAGTCAGGTCGAAATATGGGATATTTTGGTAAGAACTCTATTAGTATTACCTGTTGAAAATGGGAAAAAGACAGACAAGAACAAAACATAGTAACCAAAATGTTCAAATCTGTAGCATAATTTCCATGCAAAATTATCTAGTACCTAAGACTAAACGTATCTGAGCTCTTCACTAGGAAGGAAGAGTTTCCCAGGATAACAGAAGAGATTTCAGTCATTTTGAAATACAGGTCTTACAGGCGCTCAACTTTTTGGGGGTGATTTCTCTCCATCTAGGAAATCTTTATAACCATACATGAAAGTGGGTGGGAGAACAGAAGGACAACATAAATACTTTCTTAAATGGATCATCTATCTTGAGTAAAACTCTCTGAAATTCAGAGCCAGTATTAAAAAGAAAAAAATACACACCACACACACAAAACCCCCCAAAACAAAACCACACCTGACTATAGTTCTGCATCAAGTATTTTTAAATAACTTGTAATTACTGATCTATCAGGAGGTGGTAAGTATTAAGAACCTGTGGACTTGTGTGGGCATCACACCAAAGCATGAAGTTACAAGCAGGTCTCCCTCATTTCAAATTAAGATCAAAACAAGTTTACTTGCAGTGCAAATGTAGAACTGCTATGAAGACAAAGTATGTTAGCAGTCACAATTTCTGAGTTTCAATATATGCCATGGTTGCTCTCATTGGCATGTACCTGTTAAGGCAACTCATAAACAAGACTGCACATTTTACTGAGAAATTTAAGACAGGTGAAAATTAGGTAACTTAAGGTCTTTCTCTGTAGAATCACAGTAATGCTGAAAACCAAATAAGTTACAGAATTAATACTTACATACTCCATCATATTGCTAGTTTCACATTTCCTCTTACTCAGCTTCCAGTGCAAACCAAGCTAAGAAAATAATTATCAGAGGATTAATGTGTAATACAGTATTGTTTTAAATGAGTTATTTAACATAAGCATATACCAAAATATTAGGATCTGGACACAAAGGTTTAAGATCAGGACTGGATATAAAGTATAGAATTATAACAGGACAGTAAAATTCCTATACACCAGTTATGCAAAAAACTTACTATTCTTAAAACTGWAGAAAACAAGCACTCTAACTTTTCTTACCTTATGATATAGTCTGTTATTTTCCCATTCTAATAACTTCTGAATTGATCTTCTAGTCTAAAAAGTAAGTCAAAACTGTATTATAAATGATTCAGTAGCCAGCCTCATCCAGAAGAACTTTACTATTATATTTCTGGCTTAAGATTAATTTTAAATAAGTTAGTTCTAGAAAAACAGAACCAAGCAAAAGGAAACTTAGAAATGGAAGTCCTAGCATGTCAACTACCCATTCCTCAACATTGTAACTTCTTCAGAAAACAAAACAAAACAAAAATTTTGTTAACTTAGGACTGGAACTTTCCAAATCCTCTTTCAATTATTAAAAGGTCCTTCAGAATTTAGTAATTTTGTCTACCAAGGACAAGCCAACAAAACAGATTCTCTGATCTTCTCTTGGACAAAATATCCTCTCTGTGGATAGACTACTGAACACAAGTAATCCATATAAATGTAATTTCCAGCTTTGGCTAATGTAATTCTCATCTGAATCCTGGGGGAAAAAAAAAATCAAGATCACAAAACTCCAACTTATAGTAAATAGAGTCTGTATTTTCAACTCTTGGATATTAAAGTACGTATGATCTTTGTGTTCTGCTGTCTTCACAAGCTCCTTTGTAACCTCCTTCTAGTCAGAGCTTCCACAGTACTTACGTGCAACAAGATCATGGCAAATATCGACATACAAAAGGGAACCTCTGAATATAAGATACAGTTCCTTGATCAGCTTATATCTACAATAGGGATCTCACTGTGACAAAAAGCCCACTCAACTAACAAGCCATTTCACTGATGGTGGGAGAGGGGAAGGGTTTTTGTTTTTGTTTTTTTTAAAGAGTTCGAGGTTTTTAAGGTCACAGAAAGACCACTCTGATTATGTGCTCTAACTCCTGCATGGTATGCCACGAACTCTAGCCACCAATTCTTTTGTTCAACCTAATAATGGAAGGTGAGCTTAAACCATTTCATTTTAAAAGATACAAAGATATCCAATCCTGAGTCAAAGATTCAGTAGTACAGAAACCACTACTACTTTGTTGTTTTCTTTTCTTTTTTTTTTTTTAAATCAGCAACCAAATTATCCTCATGGTTAAAAAGTACATGTTTCCTGTTCCAGCTGTCTGAGTTTCATATTCCAGCCTTGGATCCTGTAATGTCAATTTTTGTTAGATGAGAAAATTAAGAATAAACTTATACATGTGATTCTTAACATGATCAAATGACTTTTTAATGCAATGTTCAATGAGCCAAATAGACGCACTGTATTTCACTGTACAGCATTTTTCTTTCTCCAATTTTCAAGTCATTTTGCTGTTTTCTCTGAATCTTCCCAATTCTTTAAATATTTTTAATTACAATGATTTTAATGATTCTGAACTAGAAACACTTCAATATTGGTCTTAGCAGTGTATCACATAATGTATGTCTACACCGCAGTGCTGTCCACAGAAATCAAAATTAGTTTGGATGGGAGAATAACTACTAACAACGAAACAAACGTTTTCAATGCTTTTCAATATGTGTGTGGGTGTGTGTGTGGGTGTGTGTGCAGGTGTGTGTGCACATCCAAACATATATACAAGCACATCCAAAGTAGTAACATGAGCTTCCCAAATCCTGCTTGATACACATTGTTTATACCCTTGAGAATTACATTAGCACTACAATATCACATACATATTTATTTGTATATTCTAGCATAAGAATATGAAAAGTTTCTACAGATTTCAAATATTCCATCTGTGTATATTAAGTATGTTCCACTGCAATAAGAATGTATATAAATGCAGCTAAAACGAGGAAAACAAATCTTGTAACATTTTAATGATACAAACCTCAGCATTTAGCAGTTTAACAAATTAACACATAGTGCTTTCAAGTGCTAAGATTTCAGCATTTTGTGGCCAAATACTATCTCCTCTAAAGTCTCTGTAAAGTTTTGGTCTCCACTGTAAAAAAAAACAAAYTACCTGGTTTTGGCTCTCACCACTCAAAAGAGACCCAGATTACAATAAAAAGGATTCTACAAAATCTAACCTGAAGAATCTGTATGAGATATATTATTTATCGCTTTTACAGGAATGCTTCACTTGCCAGTCAATGCTACTGATATTTTCTTGAGCAAGTTGGAAAGCTTAGCAAAATACACTTCTGTTATTTTCTGTGAAAAGCACTGCCTATTCCTTGTTTTTGCTTTCAGTTTGCATCCTTCAAGATAAGGAACTCAATGGCAAAAAGTATTATGCTTTAACATATTTCTACCTAAGATCTTCTCCTATACTTAAGCTGACAAGTACGAATTCTTTTTTCCCCATGTGATGCTCATACTATTACTACTTACATTTCTCAGTGGTAAGGTTTTATAACTACAAGAAACAAAACGTACCTTGCAAAGAATGTTTTTACACCGTTGCCACTTATGTATTTCTAACACCTTTGTCACTGTRATAAACCAATTCTAAATGTAAGCCACAGAAGTAATTAAGATAATGTTTACTTGATCCTGTTAAAGTGTTTCTCAGGATTATTATTTTGGACTCGATTATAAAGGTTCCTCAGTGGAAAATTGAGGAAGTAAAGGGAGATCTTAACGCTCTCAGAATGGAAAAATCAAAACTCTGATCTTAAGAGAAACAAAACAATAAAATACGTCCAAAACTACAATTCAGAACTACTATGGTACACGTTACATACAACGGTTATTTCTACTTTCAGAAATAAGTATCTCTGAGAAAAACAGAAAGGTAATTTTCACTTCAGTTAGGGCAATATTTGAACATCTAGTTCCACACTAATTTAATACAATACCTATAGCTTTATAAATCCTGAAAGTTCAGAGCATCATATATTCCATCCTGTTCCTTGAACTGAGATGAGATTAGCCATACCTAGCCTATCAATCCCATCGGCAATTCAGTATCATTTACTTCATTAGCAAATGTATTTTTCTAAGGTAAAAAACAGAAGAAAAACAGAACAAGCTTTTGAATGCAAATGAGATACAGAAAAAAGTTTTGAAATAGGGAAGATACTGTTAAACTTTATTCTTTTGCAGTTACTGGTAACATTAAATAGGAAGAAATACGTACTTACTCTTTTGTTAAGACACACTACAGGCCACAGGCTACAGCCCAGTGTGCAGCAGCAGCACAGACAGCCACAAAGCAGCCATTTTACATTAACAGGGAGATTCTTTCTTAAACATGCATTCACACGACTGATGCTGGTCTTGAATTCCTCTGGGGCAACCTGCAATAGAAGTGCTGAAATTCAATGGAAAGATATKATAGAGCATTTTCTTGATAATTGGCTCTTATTGATTTAAAGGTAAATGAAACATGCCATTATACAATATGACACAATCTTCCAAAATACTGCTCRGACAGTTATCATGAAAAAGTACTTTCTTGTAACGAATTCATTTATGGTACAYGCTTTGCAAAAATAATATATATAATTATAAAGCTAAACGTAGTAACTTAGATGAATAGCCTTATCCATATTTATTATGCCATCAATAAATCAATCCTACCGCTAATGTAATGGCCCCAAACCAACCTGGAAGTGGGACACAGACATGCAACATATGCACCGCATATGCAACACTGACCCCCACCCTCCCACCCCCCAAAAAAGAAGAATGAAGGACATCTGATCTAACTGAGAATGTAGGCAGCTTTGTAGTAAAAAGGTTGTGTTGCATCACACAGGAAAAAGGAAAACACAGTCCAAATCTAACTTCATACCAGTGCAAGCCTACAACGTACCTGGGGTAAAGGTGGACCTCTGTCCACAGATAATTTGTGGAAACGGTCTACATCAACATTAGGCCACAACGGTAGTTGTGGTTCCTTCCAACATAGGGAATCCAAGAAAGGCAAACACTGGATTRCATTTAAGGATTAAGAAACGCATCTTGTACAGGATTATGAACAAAACCTACTGGCACAGCATCCTGCAGATTAGGTATATGAGACTGAATTATTAGATTCAGCAAATTCTAGTTCAACTGATTTGCTTTTATAGCACAGCGACATTAAACGGTGAGCAATTAGTTCAGCCCAGTCTACATTTACACAGCCTAGCTGGGAAGGATGCCTTGCTCTGCAAGYGCTTAGGCTGAAATACTTTAATGGAGCTTAAAAGTGGATATACAGTGTTTTCTGAAGTCTGTGCCTCCTAAGAGGGGCACTGTGAAGACTGATCTGTGTTAGCTGAACTAACAGCTGGGATAGTTTAAGACGACAGTACCCTGATTTGTTTGTCACCACCTTTCTAGAAGAGGCAGAAAGAAACATGCGCTCATGTGCTGTTTCAGGTTATCATCCAGTATTTTAGTGCAAAGCCATCTTCATCACCGGCTGGAGTCAGAACATTCGACTGCGATCACAGCAGATAAAGTGTAAGCACACACCTCTGTTCCACCAATTCCATYAGCTGAGAAATAACCTCCAAAGGGCAGAGGCACCCTGAAAATTTATATCCAATTTTCCTGGAACTCTTGTGCAAACACAAGTATTACCTTAACAAAATCACTAATCRTTCTAGGAAATTTTAGTCCAGATGGAAACTTTACAAAGACAGATGTAAAAAGATGCAAAATTAACTGTTTATAATTTCATAAAGTGAAAATACAAATAAAGTGCTACTACTTCAGTGACAAGTACTAAGCCTTGTACTTTGACTGCTTTGCAAGACCTCTTCTTTTTATTACAGTCTCACCTACTTATGTGGGATRAGAAAGCTTTCAACAGCCCGAATTTCTAAGCATGAAAGAATTTTACATCATTTACCTGTAGTTTTGGTGCAGTGTTGTCTGAAACGTCAAGTTTTCTTTTTTGGGGTAAATTAGACGATATATGACATCATAGTTTTGACATTTTATCTGCTAAGTTCTCAATTTAAAAAATAAGTTTTAAAAAACAACTTTAAATGAAGGCATACTCAGAAAAGCTTTCTCAAAATAACATTTTCTATATATAGCCACTGCAGATTCACAGTAGAAAAGTGCATGCTCTGTCAGAAATAAGCTTCTCCAATGGCAGCCTGTTTCATATAAAAGAACGAGAGCATTTAACTATCCACATGCCCCCAATCCCTCATATCTCTACAGAAGAGCTACTGGACTCACTACTGAGAAGCAGTCTAAGCACATCTTGTATTAGCCACTCCACAAAGGATATCAGCTCTGCATGGATGATCTAAATAACTTGAATTCAACAAGCCAGATATGGACTCATGGTATTAAATGCAGCTTGAATCCAAACTCTAGATTGTGTTAATCAGATCCAACTTTTTCAAAGAAAAAAAAAAAAGCTTTTTCCTAATCACTTGCCATGTTGAAGCAAAAAAAGACAGTCTGTATTCAAAGCTGTGCAACTGCTACACAATCCCTCCAACCAAGTCCAACTCATTTGATTTTGCAAACAACCAAAAAAAAAAAAAAAAAAAAAAGTGACAGACACCTTTCACCAAAGACGACAGACCAGGGGAAAAGAAGTTGAGAGGACCTGATTCTGCTACCTCCACTTATGCACAAGAGCTAAATTCAGTAAAATATTGCAGGAAAGGGATTAAATAAATGCATCTGTTCCCTAGCCATTCAGCTCACCATGCAGTAGTCAGAGGTCATTCGGGTTTCTGCACAAGCCAGGTTTACAGTTAGTAATACAAGAACATCAATTAACACTGATTATTTTATAGTAGGAATGAGTAAGTACTCAGCAAGTATTTCAACATTTGGGTTTGTTTTTTTTAATTAAAAACAACTAAAAATATAGTATAACACAAGCAAATCAGAGATTTCTTTTTTCCAATACTAAAAACACTTCCTTACAATTCTTCTCACATGTACCAAATAGAGCAAATTCAAAATTCACTTTAGACTGTTTGGAACATCAGCATTTAAAATGTATTTTATACTGGATGTCTTATGAAGGTTAAGAAAAGAATGATTAAAAAAGAAAGAAAGAAAGAAATCAAAAAGCCCAACACRAATTAGCAAGAGGAAACAGAGAGACCCCCATGGAGTGGGATGTCCTGAATGAACATAAAATAATCATGTTGTAATACGTGGAAAACAAGCCTGTAGTTGCATGCGTTTGAAACAGAAGATTTTACAGATCTCTTTGCACATGTCAGCTCTTATATCTAGGATACTACAATCACACACATGTGAATAAAACCACTTCATTTTCACCATGAGAACAAATTCTGTGGTAAAGATTGGGTTGGTGGTCTGCAGTCTGAGTAACATTGAACAGTGAGATTAGACATGCTTCCAAGTAGATCGGGATTACGCATACTAACAAACGAGCGTTCTTGACTTTTAAAGAAGTTTACATATGGCTCTGTATTCTGAGCCATATATACAAATGGCACCTTCTTTGATAAGACTCTTGAAATTTGTACATGGATCATCCTGTTTATTTTAAAGATAAAAATAAGGCCTTTTTAAACTCTATTAGTACTTGTGCAATAAATTCCACTAAGAAAGGAGAACATTCCCTTTTTTATTGGTCACAAAGTTTGCTGGACAACAACCACCCCCCCCCCCCCCCCCCGCCAATACAGCTGAGCAAACCTACCAAAATGAATGGGGTTGCACAGCACACAGCTGAGTTTAATGTGAAGAAACTTGGTTATCAGTGACAACATGCAACATGAAAAGAAATTTGCCAGATTCTTAGATCTCAGATGGCAAAAAGATAAGTGTGTGTTGGGGAAGGAGGAGGGAAGGAGGGGAAATGAACATATAGGACCAAGCCCCTGGCATGGTAAGATTCCCTGTTTCTGTTCACTCTTAGAAGAATCATTCTTTTTCTGCTTTAGGGCAACAGTTTGATGCTACTTTATAAGACCATTATTAAAGTACTCTCATTTCTACATAGAATGGCATGGTAAATGGTTAATTTTGGATGCTACCAAGCAGCACAGAGATTTTTACTTCAGGTATTTTAGTGTTTACAATAATACAGTATTACGAAAGTGCCACATGTTCCTGCGCTTCCTGTGCGGAGAAAGGTCACTAAGAAAGTCTAAATTTGAATTTTGTAAAGTAACTTAGAGAGTTTCTGTTTGGATCTTGAAAAGAAAGAGRTAAGTACATAGCTCCTGGCTGTGCAGTGCACCTTCTAAAGAGACATTAGCTCCTTTCAGGTCTTAAAAGGGAGGAGAAAAAAAAAAGTCCCCAAAACATAAAAGGAGAGGAAGGAGTGTCATAGTATTTTACAACAGGATGCAAGTGAACCTACAAACACAGGAAGAGAGCAAGTAAAGCCCAGCAGGCCTGATCTTCCTCCTTCAATCATCAYGATCACAAACCCTATCAATCACATGTTGCAATGGGATCACAATGCCAAGAATACATTTATGGCTCGCACTTCCCTGCACTGCACACTAATCTCTGTATAGGACCCTCACTGTTTTAAGATCAGGGCCGGAAACTCCACTTTCTTCCTTGAGGTTCACTAGTTCCATCATCTTCTTGTCACCTGAAGCAGTGTGTGCTTTGTGCCACATAAAGCTGTTTTAAAAGTGTATTTTAAATGCTTGTTTCAAGAGATCTAATAACCTTGTAAAACTGTAACATGCAGAATTTAAACTTAGACAGAATTTAAGTCTAACCAAGTCCAATCATGTTATTCCAAGATATACATCACATCTGTGTTAAGTGTAAGTCAAATCTTTTATTATTATTAYTTTTAAGAATCAACTATTTCAAAGCTCATCTGTCTTTATAAATCAGCTGAAGCTTGCTTCTCATCTGGTAAGATAAATATTAAGTTAACCTAGCTGAATTAGCTGGGCCTAATATCTGACCTCTCCAATATTTCCCTTTTCTTTATTGTTTTATTGTCTATGTAACTTCCTCAAACACATACATCTACCTCTCCCCCCCAAAGAGCAACAAACATCTTGCTTAAACATTTAAGATGCACTTATGTGCATTCTAGCTGCAGACAACGAATCTACAATAACTATCCAGAACCCATTAAAAAATGGGGAGATGAAGAGATAGGAGAGATGGTGGGGAAGGCAGACTATTTCAGATAAAAACAAATTAGTGCAAGGTGTACTGTAGTCCTTATGCAGATAGGCAAACTAAGGGTCAGGAAGCTTAAACAACTTTCCTAAGGCTATACAGTGGTATAAATCAAAAGTTAGTGTTTCTGGAAGAAAAGTGCAGCTAGTTTTATCCAATTAATTTGGATTTAAATGCAATTTATTAAAAAGAAAATAGTCTCACAGAGTTATCTATCAATCACACCTAATGGCTTTACCTTTTCTACTCCATTAACAGATGGGATATATTATCCATATCAATTCACAGTGGACAAAGTCATTTAATGTTATTGAATGAGGCATGACATTGCTTTATACTAGCCATGTGTTAATGCAAGTTTACTGTAAACTTTTTAATCAAAAAAATAGTACTTAATATAAACAGTCACTATGTTGAATTGTGAATTATTTACAGGGTATTTGAAGAGTACTTTCCTACTAGAACTAATCGACTGAGTTTTCATTTTCAGTAGGGATAAAGGTAATTGATTGACTGCCATAACCAGTAGAAGCAGAAGATTATTCATTTCTTGCAATTCATGAAAGCATTAAAAAAACCACCACCACCACACAACCCACAAGCCTAGCTTTTAATGTCCTTGATGACACTATGTGACCGGCAGCAAGAATTGGTGTTTTCCCCTTAAAGAAGTTAATTTCCAAAGTCTTCTAACGAAAAAGAAAAACCCTCTCGAATCTTTATSTGAGAAAAAAGGTAACGGGATATGAAGATTCTCGGTAGAAAAAGCATAACTATAGACAGCAAATCCATGTTTTGTGTGATTGATGTTTCACAGATCTAATCTGTGACAACAAGAAGGGGAAATGTCAGGCAGAAGTATTGCTAAATTAAGTCCAAGCAGTAAACTGAACTTTAATTTAAACTTTTGCTACATACTCTGTGTTAAAAACAATTGCTTGCTATCCTTTTAGCACAGAAAACAATCAAGTGAAAAATATGACTGGTATTGAGGTTTGTATTAAAAAGCATTTTTTTTTTAATACAAACATTTTAGAGATACAGACAGAGAAATGCAATTATCTCATCAAATTAAGTTGTAACATTTCCTGCTAGATATTTTTTTAGGCTTATTTATAGAAAACTACAGCTTGATTAAAAGATGATAAAAAATGGTAAGATAGTTCCAAAAAGTCATTCATGTCTTTTCAGTGATCTGAAAGAGTTTCTTAGAAAAGAATATGCCTTTGACACGCAAGGTACTTAAATACAGATGGAGTTATCACTAGCCTTCAGATCAGACAGTATGAAATCAATAATATTCTTCCTTTTTACTTCAGTGAGATTCTGAATCAAGGCCAGAGCTCCTAGGCTGTCTTTTAACATCCAGAAATTCCAAACAACTACCTGCTTTTCAGTTGGACTGCTGTCAAGCAATGCTGGACAAATTCAACCTGGGAATTTTATCATTAGACTCTGGAGTAAAAGTGAAGGGGGGAGGAAAAAAATAAAAAAAGAGATGAACAGACTTGCTGGAACAASTAGACACCACCCAACTGCATTTCAATATATTGCTAATATGGTTCAACTGCTACAGCAAGAATCTGCAGAGACCTGTGAAGTCTCTGTATGGTATGTCATTAGACACAGTAGTAAGAGTCAAATACCTTTTTCCTCACAAACTCTGGAAAACATACACAGAGGGGCTATAAAATGAAACAAAAGAAATGCACTAGAGTGAAACAGATGAAAGAAAACATATAAAAGTTTTCTTCAAAATAAAACTAAAAACAATTATGAAAAGCATTTAAAGCAATTTTGTTACAAAATGTCATTGATAAATGGCTATGAATTAATATTTATTGACTAACCTTGCACTTACAAAGAAAATAGGATTCCAGAGAAAGCAAAGATCACTGAAATTTTTCAGAAGAGAACTAAACAAATATATTGGTGAATATATACTAAAAAGCTACTTAGTTTTTGATTAGACATGTAACGCCATAATGTCTTGCTCCTCAACACTATGGAAAACAGCTTTTTCCTCCATAGAAGTGTCCAAAAAATAAATTTAAAGCTTGACAGATATTAAACAAAGAGGTCTAGTATCTGAAGTATTTGAATTCATACAGCTGCAAGCACAAACTCTAGGCATTTATRAACAAGGGTAAATAAGCCTTGGCTTCACATATATTGCTTGAAGAAAACAGTATCACGCCACCATGAGTTTTTCTGTGTTTAGAAGATCAGTAATGATAAAAATCACTACAAATTATTTTTCTTAATCCTTAAAAAAAAARGAGTACACTAAGGAATTGGTCATTTACCAACTAGTTCATACAGGAGAGAGTTACTTAATCTTCAGTGCAGTACTGACCTGCAAYGGATTTTTTTCTGGATTCACCAACATGTATTTGTAGCACAGAAACCACTGAATGCAACGTATCTTTCCATTTAAAGAACAGTTTAATCTCACACTTACCTTCCCTGTCAGAATAGAAGGAAATTCTGTGTCAAACTTGTTGCTCAAGCCAAACCTTGAAAACAAAAGAGACAAACAAGATATATTCCACCTAACTTATTCTGTTTCCCTTAATAAAATTATAATAACTCTTGTATTTTAAAAAGAAAAATGTCTTTATATAATATAATCTTTTACCTTTGCATTTACATCATTTCATCTGCTTTTAGTTTATGTAAGATCTTGCATATCACTCATAAGGTAGTTAATAAAACAAAGACCCCAGAAAAGAGAAATATAGCTTCTTGCCTTACTTCAATACCTTCAAGTAGCTAAAAGCACACACACAAAAAAAACTCTTAAATATTCCTGGAATATTGCCATATGGCAAGTTTTACTCTTTCCTTCCTTACAGAAAAAAAAAAAAAAAAAAAAAAAAAACACTCTAGTTGCACTAATTACACTGATCCTTTTATTCTTATTTTTCTTACTCATACAATTTATTCATATGTAATAAATAAGTTTCTTAAAACTAGTTTTATCTTCTTTTTACAGCATTCATAACCATATATCTAAATAAAACACAGCTTTGGCCTGAGGTAAACTATCTCATGCAAAATGTGTAAAAGCCTAAACATAACAGTTCAAGAAAATTAAATCCTACGTGTCACACTGAGTAGTGGTTCTTCAGCGTTCTTGTGACGGGCATCAGGTAAACCTTTATTAAAGCCACTGAAGACTATAGGAAGCTTAGTACTTTCCAGAGCTGAGAAACTTTGCTGAGAAATCTGTTACCACTAGCTCCAAACATACTGAACCTATTCGAAGTTTCAATAATCTAGTTCCATAGATCAGCAGGACACTGGATAGTGCAGGCTGACTTAGCCCTTTTTTAAAAAAAACACTTCCTTAAACACATGTCAAGGCAAGAGGTTTACTAAACCTTGGTACTAATCCCGCTAGCTTGTGTAGATTCACAGAACAATATGATCTTCCATTTTCTCCACATCTTTAGTCTTTTCAGTCCAGTAGCATAATGAAGTATAACTGTAGTGAGCCATTGGCATTTGAGCTACTATGTTTCATGTTGGAACAGAACTGCTTACTGTGTGCCAAATTAAAGGCTTCACCATCACTCTGCTCAACTGTCTGAACATTTTTGTTCAAAAAAAGGGGGAAAAAACAACAATCAAATCACAGCCAAAAATAAAAGCATGAACACCTTTTGTATTGTTTGTTTATTGTAGAAACTAATCTTTTGGGAAGACAGTATTTGCTTTGAGTCCTTAATTTGAAATTGTACAAATACTAACATTGCCGAAATGTCACCAATCCCCTATCATTACATCATATATACACATTCATGCATACACCGTAGTAACTCAGACATCCAGACTTGGCAATGCAGCTTGTTTAGAAGCACAGACAAGCATGTAATTATCCCCAAAGAAGAGAGAAGCATAATAAAAGAACTTGTGCTGTCTTTAGAAACCTACTAAGCTAATTAAAATGTTTGTCAACAGTACTAGTGAAAAAGTCTAATTAAGTACTTCAATGGCTAATTTAAGTCAAAGCATACTAGACTGCTAGTTGTTTAGAATGTTAAAACAAACAACCCAACCAGAAGGATAAATACTCATTTAAGCATTTTTGAGCCTTTGTCTCTTAAGCTATTCTAAATACTRTATCTGTCATTTATCTGCACTGATTTCATTCAAAACATTTTCACTGAAAAATTTTTAGAAGTACATGCAAGTGAAACATGGCACAGGCTACAACAGGTTGAAGTGAACTTTTAGTAACACGAAGGTTACTAAAATATGCACATTTTCATTTTCTTTCAACATAATCTGGCAGGTTGGTCTCCATTTTCTGTAGGTTTTAAGATAGTATTTCATATAACAAAACTTGGAAAATTTTATTTTTAAAGGAAGCTTGACAAAAATGAGGTAGCCTTTTCAGTCTTTAAAAATACAGAAAAGCCTAACAATGATACGAAGCATATATACAAGCCTGTTCTTGAGTAATAGTGATCTTCTAACTGTCAGCAATGAAACTATCTGAAATGATCACAAAGTTTTAGCTATCAGGCAATGTAAATAGTGAACTACTAGAAAGTTCAGGGAATACTGCAGAATTATTTACCATACCCACATAACATAAAGCTAGTTGCACTGAATTGAGCCAAAGGTCCACCTAGCCCAGAACATTGAATCTTGCAGTGGCCAGTAGCACATGCCTAAGAAACAGCAAAATAAAGGTCCAAGTGTTAGCATATGCTAGCATTTCCTCAGCATACTCTAACAATAACCTTCAGCAATTTGTGGTTCAAGAAYTTCTTGAGCCATAAGTAGTACCTTTTATCTTAACGATCATACACTCAGTAAAATTCCCATTGCAGTACCAATCTCCCCAAAGAATAAAACAGATTAGTGTTTGCTGATTTAGAGCTATTAAAAACATAACAAAAGCACAAAATATTTTACTAGGTTAAATYTGAAGGCTGATAAAGTCCTCAAACATATTTAAAGCCTCAAATTTCTAACAGCTGCCGAACATTCTGTTCAGTTAACACACATCCAAGAAATCTCAGTTACAGAGGTGCACGTATTTTACACTAACACCTTCAAAATGGCTAAAACAATATTAAACAATGAAAATAGAATTATGCATCTGTTATTATACATCTTAATACTACATATTTAGTCAGCATCACTGATGGCCTTTAGTATAGCCTCACTAACGTGTTTCCAGAAGTTTTACAGACTATCCTCTTGATGATTTACCACATAATTCTGACAAAATTAAACTCCCATCAGCTGATGGGAGGAAGAGATGGTGTAAAGGGAGAGGAAGGGAAGATTCAAGAACCCAATAAAGAGAGTATTTTTAGAACAATAATTAAAACAGAATGTTGTATACAGTTCTAGAGCTATGTAAGCAACTTTGAAAAAGCATTTAAGTTGTAATAAAATATTCAAAGTGAAAGAAGACCTGACACCTTGATTAAAAGAAATAATTTCCTAAGACTTTCTACAAGAGTCTAATCCATAGCAGTAACTGATCTGGCATGATTTGGCCTATTAAGTCTTCTAACACCTACTAGGTTAAAAAAAAATCACTATATAAAACCCTGGTATCTGTCCTTTAAATTATTTAAAACACCAGTCGATGACCACTTATTTGGGGGTTATTTCTCTAGGTCCTCAGTGAAAGGTCTAATTTAGAAATTCAGATAAGTTATCTCTACACTTTAGTTGCAATTTTTTCTCTGGGTGAAAAATACCTCTAAAAGCAAGTACAGTTGCCTATAAGCACAAACACTGGGCTAGAACTAGGAGAACCTCAGTTTCTAGTTTTCTCTCTACTTTTATGTATGCCATCAGACAAGTCTCATGTTCCCTATTTGCAAAATGGAGAGAATACAGCTTATCACATGCAGTTGTAATAGAGATATATTTTAAATCTCTCAAAAATTGAAACCCAAAGGCATATCCTGAATCATAAGTTGCAAATTCCTGCTGCCACAGGTATCACAATATATAATTCCATCCATTAGTTTACAAAGTATTATATGGAAGTGAGATGTCTTGTTCCCAGAACTGAAACAGCCAGGATTCGGTAAACATTTTCCAGTATTCAGAATTACGTAGTATTTAGAAATATTTAGAGGTGCTTTATCTTTTTCTTTTGATTTGAAGAGTCCTTCATTCTTGTATATTCTACCACTGTGTTTACAGATAGTAATCAGGCCTATTAGACTACAGGAGCTAAACTTGTTTAGTCAACTCTCATGATAGGCTTTCCATCCTCCTTTCAATGTGGTTCCTTTGTCCATTCCTAATCCAGTTTAAGTTTAACCCATCTTGAATAGATGAACTCAAATTCCACATGCTATTCCCATAGGAGACATCAAGGCTTTTTACATCTCCTTAAATATCTAGTATTTCTCTTTCTAGTCTATGAAACTTTCCACTGAAGCCAATACAACTACTGAAGGGCACTGCAATCTTACTCACAGATAATGTTTTAGAGAACTAATTTTTTTGATAGCTAAGGTCACTTATTATTTTAATCATGTGGAAGATGTATAACTTTGGGCTAATCAGAAGACAAATCCCCGAATGTCTTCCTATCACAACTGAGAATACTTGGCTTCTGCCTGCCTTTCCTAATTCATGATGATATGCTCTTCACTAGCACCTTGATTACAGATCCCTGGAGCACTCCAAAAGACGACATAACAGGGGAGAGAGGAGAGGAGGGAAAAAAGAGTTAACTTCTACCCTAAACTATTCTAACCTAAACTGTGATTTCTGTTTAAATCTTAGTAAACTGAAAGATGTCCATTCACATTGTCTTAATAATATGGAAAAATGATAACTCAGAAAAATAACCAAATTAAGAGCCTGTTTACTGCTCTGTTTTTAAAAGTTATTGTTGTTTTTTTGGTATGTGACTCAGTCTTAACTAAGAATGTTTATGTTGAAATACTTGGATATGCCACCAGAATCATGCCAACTATGTAAGAAATGGAGAGCAATGGGCAATTTACAGTTCAGAAACAATGAAAAAGGCATTTACTAGGTCCCAGTAATTTCTCTGTACTAAAACTGAAAGCTTGGTGAAAACAATAAATATGACTGCTAGTTATTTTTTTTTCAGAGCAAGAATCTTCTAGAATGAAAAATGCACAGAACAACGTAAGTTCTGCTACCTGCTTTCATCATCTCTTTATTAAAGTCAAAAACAAACAAATACACTTTACACAATTAGTCTTATCATGCACAGGGGTAAAGGGTTAGCAAAACAGTCTGTGGAAAAAGCAAAATCCTGCTAAAAGCCATTAGAAGATTCCTGGCATCTATATTTAGTATAGTTGAATACTGCAGTATATAACTCTATCAGGTTCAGCTCAGAGACAAGGTCATATGAGTAAAAATTCTCATGCAAGCAACTAATACATTGTTTGAATCTATTAACTTGGGAGTATTTATAAGACGACTGTACATGAAAAGCTTGACCAGAAGACAACACTAGAACTAGAAAATTACCCCTTCTCTATACATCAAAAACATCCAAGAAGGCTAGTGTCAGAGGAGGAACAAAAGACATCTGAAACAAAACCCCCCCMAAAAAACAATGGATTTTCTTTCTTTCTCTTTTTATCTTTTAATGCCTTGCCTTCTCCCCCCCCCCCCACCTTAAAAACAAAAAAAAACCCACACGAACTAGAATGTGTCTCACTTTTGCCAGGACACAGGACAGAAATTTTATCAGTGACATTCCAGATGGGTTCAGAAAACAAACACAAGTTTTACTGGATGACGTATTTCACTTCAGGAACTAGAGCAGGTTGCTTCTGAAGCCAACTGGTTTCAAAAGAAGCATTTTTGTAATCAGAAAGTGAGTTTCAGAACTGATATACAGTAACCATAACCAGAAGTTCTTTAAAAAGCAAAACATCCCTCCTTTAATAAGGATGTTAGGTTATATCCTATACTGCCTAGTGTTTATTTGCACTTTTTTAGTAGCATCCACTAACAGTTTTTATTGCTTTAAGGAGATTTTAAAGATATCGTGATCTGATTAAAAAAAGTGCTGTCTTCTACTGCCTTCCTAGGAAAGCATATTTGTCACAGAAAGAAAGAGGAAAGTGAGGGGAATGGGAATTCAGTTCTGGTAGTTACATAGGCATGTATGCTAGCAAACGATTCTCACATCACTTACAAATACTGCTTTCTTTTGATGAAGACATCATTAATTGATCAAGTTCTTGGGAGATGCTCCTGCCCATCCCCAAAAGATGTTGGAGCCAAGAAGCTTTAAGGAAGATCACTAATACACAAAAAGCATCACAGCAGACAAAGCAAATGGGTGGGTACAATCTTTCAGTTTAGTGCTTAAAAACAGGTAACTAGTAAGAGGGGTTTATGGTATTCTGATCACTTTGCTTGTGTTACATTCCTCCTCAGGTTAAATTGCATGCTATTTGGGATCAGGGTAGAAGGAAATTCCATCAAACAAGCAAGTACATTGCGKTGCAGCAGAAAACTATCCACTGGCACTAGCTCAATGCAAACCTGATTTTGACTTACATGATGGGCACAGTATCAAATCCAACATTAGTTCTCTTAGGATGTGAGAGCCTTCCCCACCCAGTGCTTTTGCTGCAGATAGCTAGATCACACTGCACCTATTTACAGAGAGAAACGTGTATTCTTTTAAGCAGTCCAAAGATGGATCCTAAGCAACAAAAGCCTGATGTATCTCTACAATATAAGAACGTAGATGACTCCTTCCCTGCCATGTTAAAAAAAAAAAAAAAAAAAAGTAACAACCAACGACTTGTTATGGATGCGCTTTGTTACATTTCTTCACTTGCAGGAGTAGGAATATTAAAAATAATAAACAAGCAGTCATTGCATATTGAGTGACACTGTCTGATTGCCCTGTGTTCCAACTGTACAAATGAGCAGCAAACACTCAGGTTTAAGTTGCATTCTGATAATAAAAACACATAACCTAAACCTAACTCATAAGCAAAGTTTGGAAAAAATAAACTACAGCACAGCCATACGTCTGCTCTGCAGTGCGGTGTGGGGACTAAATGGCTTAACTGAGACAGAGAAGGAGAAATAAATTGCTTAATGAATCTGCTGAATAATAAAATTGTTTGAGCATACACGTAAACCATCAGCTGATGCTAGCGTGGTGCTGTGTTAACTTTCTAAGAGAGCGTTTGCGATCGGGAGTACAGCGGGGGCTGTCAGCGCTGCTCCCGCACGGAGCAGAGAACTGAACTTCCCTCGTTCATTCGTGACTTCGGGTCGCCCCGAGCTACCGGAAAACAGGAAGTTTTTCCGCCTTAACACGTCAAAGGCGAAAACGCCTCACGCCAACCCGGCAGCGCGCAGGGKCCGGGGCAGCCGTGCTGCGGGCACCTGGCGCCTGCGGGGCGGAAGAGGGWCGGGGCGCGGTCCCGACGGCGCTGYCTTCYCCCGCGGCGCCGCGCCGGGCTCCCTCCCTCTCTCCCTCCCTCTCTCCCCGGCGCCTCAGCCGCGGCCGYCGCCGCGCCGGCCTGCGGCCGCCGCTCCTCGTGCCCGCCGCCAGCCCCCACTCCTTACACGGTGATGTGCCCGGCGCCCCGTACCGCCACGGGGTCTGGCGCATCTCGGGGCCGCGGCAGCTCCTGGCTCCTCACTACCGGCTCGGACTCCTCCTCCTCCTCCTCCTCC
>NW_028187089.1:777717-829461 GCF_003343005.1 Rhea americana
CCGTTGCGCTGCGCTCGCAGCCCCTCCCCCCGGCGGGCCGCCGCCGCTGAGGGGGCGCCTCCGCCGCCGGCGCGTCTCGCCCGTCAGGCGCCGGGGCGGGTCGGCCGCCTCTCGGTGTCGCCCCTGCTCCAGGTGCATCTCCAGGGGCTTATTTAATAAAACCGCTTGGGTAGTGCCTGCCCCTGGTTTGTGGCTCCGCTCGCTTAGCGGCGCTCGTGTGAGCAGCAGGATTTTAGGCAGAGGGCAGCTGTTTGGTGGCCAAAACGAAGATGGGAGAAAGGGAGTGATTTTAACCACGAAGTCGGTGGCTAGTTGAATTGTCCCAAGCGTGAAGTGGGTTTCTGGAAACCGAGCTCAGCCCTAAGCTGTAGGGGGTGTCGAGAAGGAAGAAAATGCATATGGGGCTGAGAGGAATCAGAAATAAAAGGAGAAAAAAATCTGGGAATAGTTGAGGGCAGTGAAATACCACACACAAGTGTAAATGATTGCTAAGRTAACTTTAAGCATGTGTTAGTCACTTACTGCAAATCAAAAGTGAGCTAAAAATGTAATGGTGGYTTTTAGTATCAAGACAAGAGCCAGAAATAAAATCCTGAGAGAAAAAATTGTTAYCAGTTTAAAGGCTAAAAAGTAGCATGTTGGATCTGGTATCTGGCCTGTGGAGGTCAAATCCGAATTCCTGTTCCACAGCTACAGAAAGGAAGGAAGTGTACCTTCCTTCATCGTCTGTTACAGGAGAAAAGAGGAAGATGGGGT
The DNA here is from genome assembly GCF_003343005.1 of Rhea americana. NCBI lineage: Eukaryota > Metazoa > Chordata > Aves > Rheiformes > Rheidae > Rhea > Rhea americana. The sequence continues at coordinate 778,474 of NW_028187089.1, forward strand.
CTCCATTCCTGTTCACTGTTGCAGGGAAAAGGCTTCCCTTGTAAATTGTATTTGCTCTTTTTCAGGACTTCCTAGGCAACAGCGAGGTGCAGTTGGCCCAGTTGTGAAACTTGTAGCTGCTGGCAGCACAGTTGTGAAAGCAAACTTGTGAGAGCTGCGGTTTATCAGTGTCACATGCTATTACTTCATCATGCTATCCATCTTATGTGGAGATGCAGGTAAACCATTTTCTAATGACTTGAAATAAAAACGTAACCAAGGGAGGTAATATATATTTTAAATGAAATTAAAATATATGTTCTGTTAATGTTCTCCCCTTCTTGTCAAAGTTTTTTTTTCTTGTTTAGTGATATTTGTACTGGATAAATTGCAGAGAAAGTATGTGTGGGACAAAACATACCTCACTGTTGTTGGCCAAATATTAAAAGGATGCCCTGTTTAGAAACAGAATTCAAAAAAAGTTAAAATAATTATCGTAAATAAAAATAAAACCTCAATCTTCAGTTATATGTATGATTGCCATTCATAATCCACAGAAAGAAGGTCTTGAAATCACTGAAATAAAGGTGTGCAAGGGGTTACGGATAAGATGCTGGCTTTCATTTTATTCTCAGTTAAATTCAGGACATCTGCTTTAGCTCATCTGAAAGTTGAAAAGATATAGCTGCGTTAGTCATCACTCAGAACACATTTAAGGAATGATGGGACAGAGGTAGTAGAATAACATGATGGATTTTAGTATTTAATTGAGATTCTTGGAAACTTTGGTAGCATGTCCGTGAGAAAGGTAATGATATTTAAAATATAACTGCAGGGGATATAGCTTGCTGCCGTTTTGGCCAGCATTCACTTCGAACAAGAACTAAATACAAGCTCTCAGGTTCAAGGCTGTCTGGGAGCAATTACTGAACACAAGAAAGTCAGTTCTGGAAGCATTGGAGAGCAATCAGAGGAACAGTTTAAAAATGTTTCTTCTTAATGGTGAAAGCAGTTTCCGGCACTGCACTTGCAGAATGCTAATTAAATTAATTAAACTAATTAATTAAACTTTCCACTGAAAGTTAATTACCKTCTCTTATTTACAGTGCTACATCAGTTTTGATTTTGTCAAGGCTTTGTATGAGTTTTTCCACTGATTTTGTAAATCTTACAGTAGTGTTTCTATGTCTTGGAATATTTTAAACTGACAAATGAAGAGTTTTACAAATGCTTCCTTACTCAAATAATTTTAACAGGGGGTTACAAACTTGAAACCCTAGTTTAAATAATTAGATGAAGCTTTGTTTGTAAAGATACTTGGTGCCTTTTTCTATGTTTAACAAATTGTTAGGTTTCTTTTACTTCATCGTCGTCATTATTGTTTCACCTGCTGTAGCTTTGCAAAACTCCCATTAATGGAACTGTGAGTACATCAGTAGCAAAGGTTACTTTGCTTTCAAAGAGCCTTGTTGATTCTGCCTTGTAACAGCTTCTCTGTAACCTTATAAATTGAGAGATACTGGCTGTGTCTGCTAAAGTGTATGTTTTTTTCTTTTTTGTGTGAGGCCTTTTAGGAAAGCAGCATGGAAATGGTGGTGATTCCATTGATATAATGTACTTGGATTTCAGAATAATTTTCCATAAGATATCTCATTGCTGAAACTAAGCTCTTGTGAGGTGATGGATGTCTGATAGCTTAATAACCAGTTAAAAGATAGAAAACAAAAAGTAGAAGTAAAGACAGTCATCATAACAGGAAAGATTACTAATAGAGGCCAATAGCCATAAGTGCTGTTCAATGTAATCATAAATAACTGGGAAAGAAGAGTGACAGAATTTGCTACTGAGAGATGTTTCACTGTCACATGACAAAACTGACTCTATGCTGAACAGAGCTAGGGAGGGTGGTGGTGGGGGGTTAATTCTGCTTTCAATCCTGTCTGAGAAGTTTACGCCTATTGCTCTGCATAATACTAAGGTGCAATAGAGAAAAAGGTAAACCATTAGACTAGACAAATACCAGAGGTAGCTAGGGTCTGAAGACTGATAATATGAAAAAAATGAGAGCAGAAGAGGCATCCAGGTAAGAATTGTAATCTAAAGTTTCAAATGGTCTCTAAACTGTGCCCCACTGGCATGATTCTGCTTTCACTTAGGTGATTGTTTCTGCATAGACTTAGGATGTGTACCAAAACCTTTAAGAACATTTCTGGTAGGTTTTTTTAATAGAACTTAGCAGCCCTGCTTGGAGGCTACAAAACAAAACCTGGTTACTGTCTCAGTCTTGCATGCATTAAGTTTTGTTAAAATAGTAAGAAACTATTAAGAAACTTAGAAGAATGAAACAAAGTGAGAGGCAAGAAGCATGTGTACTTCAAAATGAAATAAAGAAACCATATAGTTGTCTTCAAGCATTTAGATTTTAATATTAGATAGGACACAATGTTGGATGCAAGTAATAAGGAAAGGTGAGTGGAGAACAGTGAGAGTTGTAGCAGCAGTATCATGCGTGTTTAATTGAAAAACACCAGTTTTAATGCAACTTATGTTCTAATTTAATACAAAGTTAATGTTACGTACATTCAAATAGACAAAGGTGAGCATCTGGTGGAATTAAGGCATGGATTCTGTTAGGCACTTAAGCAGGTGGTAAAATACTTTGCTAAATTGAAGCCTAAAATGAGGAGGTGTAGAGTCTTGGCTTAATATGCTGTATAACCTCTTTATAATGAGCATCTGAGGTATTAGGAAACCAAGAAGTCTCTTTAATTGAAAAAAGCTACACTAGCTTTGTATTATTTAACTACTTACACTTCTTAATTAATAGATTAAAGTCCAAGTTAAGCTGAACTTTCAGTAGATTCTTTTTCTTTTTTGGGAAAGTGTCACACACATAACATGAAATATGAAAAGACTGTGCAAGAAAGATAGGAATTAAAAWTTTTTTAAAAATAATATTAAATAAAAGCATTGTTGAGAGAAATTGGCGAATGAATGCTGATATGGGCCCAAGAGATACTTAAGTCTTCTGCCACTGTATTTTTTCATTGTTTCTTCCATGCAAATCTCCATACAATTACTTTTCAGAAGGAAGAACGTACAATAACAGATCACATGTTAAATGAAGGCTGTCATAGTTCACTTATTTCAGAGACTTATGTGTTTCTGCAAAGGAAGACATTGTTGGATAATAAGAACATACTCTTTGAATTTGGAGTGTATATTTTAAGTTTGATGGATGAACCATCATGTTTTTTGATCAATGTTGGCTCAGGAGCAGGGTGAGAAGATTCAGAACTTGTGAATCCAATGGAGATAGAAATGTCTGATTTTGATACAGCAGAAATATTCTTTTCCAAAAACAGTGAGCGGAATAATCAGTGTTAGAACTCACGTGTAAGATACTGCTTTCTCAGTCATTTAGTATGAGCTGAGATTCAAAGTGGTTTTTTTTTTTTTAGTTTTTTGGGGGTTTTTTGTTTGTTTTTTGNTGGTTTTTTTTTTTTTAGTTTTTTGGGGGTTTTTTTTTTTTTTTTTTTTTTTGCCTAGTTAGGCAAAACTGTTTCTTTAGTCCCTAGTGTGAAAAGTTTTGGAAGGACTGAAATAGACTTGTAGAAGAGATCAAGTGGTAGGATGTGGTGATCAGTAATGAGATGGTTTTCGATACAAATGCTTTGCATTGGTGTAAGCCCATGGTGTAATGTAAAAAGAGCAGTTTTCATAATAATTGTTTCTTTCCATTTATGTATTGTATGAGCTGCTTTAGAGAACTTGCTTAGGTGGAGATTGAGATTAACTTGACACAGGAGCAAGTTAAACTGTGATAATATCAGAACATCTATGTTTTTTGCTTCAAAGAGTTTTGGTGAGCCACCACTTTTTTCAGTACTGCTTTAAAACCTATTCCAGCTAAACTGTTTTCTTGGCTAGTTTGTTGTGCTGGGCTGCTGGTGACTTACATTACGTTCCTAACTGATTTTTGCACTTTCTCCTCTACAAGGAGAGGAAGGGACAATAAATTGTCCTATCCACGCACAGAATTCATGTCATATTTGAAGAATTTCCCATTGGCACTGGAGAAAAATGTATACAGAGCCGCATGAAGACAAAACTTTAAAGTAGTCTGCAAGTGTATTAAATGCAGAAACTGCAGTCCAGCCCTGGTCTAGCCATCCTTCTGTAGTATCAGAGGCTGAATAGGATTTTTGGATGAAAGTGAGCTGTGTGTGTTGTGTTGCATGTGGATGATGAACTGGATGTGAACAGGACTCCGTCTAAGTGAAAATGCCAAACAGACGGAGACCTTAAAAGCCAAACTGGATAATGTAGGATAGTGTTCCATTATCAGACAGTCTTCTGCACTGTGAAGCCCTCAGGCTGCTGGCTGCGCCTGTGAAATGAATGATATTACTACTGTTGTCTTTAGTGCAGAGAGTTGTTATGAAATGCCTACTCAGAGGCGGTTGTATATTATTCTGTCTAGAATACTTCTATCTGGGTACTTGTAATGATGTTCTGAATTGTTTTCTTCTACATGTCAGCTTTTTTCTTGCATAGTCTGTTGTTAAAAATGCCCATTTCTGATGCTTTCTTTTGTCTTCAACTGCTTCTTACTACTCTACCAGTGCTTAGGGTATAGATCTYATAATAAATCATGATTTTGCTAGGTTTCCATTTTACTTGAAACCTAGGCCAGGTTTCTTCCTCTACATAGTGATGCATGCATAACTGCTGTTTTTTTTTTAACATGGAAATAATTTTATTGATAGGTGAGCTTGTGATGATTCTCATGCTGAATTTTGATTCATAGAAAATGAATGCAAGTGTGTTTGATCTTATCATTAGAAACTCATAGAATTTTTTCCAGCAACATTTTAAAATAGATTTTAACAAGATGGTATCACATTGCGGAGGTTTACTTTCTTTTTGATTATCAATTCTGAGCCTTGGCACAGAAGCATATGGATTCTGTGAATTTTGCCAAAGCAAGCACAGAAATTTTGAGTTTCCAGGTGGTGAAGGGCTGACCCCAAACTTTTGAATTGATAAAGCAATACTCAAATTGATGAACTGGCTCTGCAGTACTGTGAAGCTCTGTCCAGATCTAAAATCAGATGGAAAGCAGCTCTGCAGAAAGGACTTGGGGGTCCCAGTGGACAGCAAATTGACCATAAGCCAGCAACATGCCCTTGTGTCAAAGAAGGCCAATAGTATCCTCGGCGGCATTAGGAAGAGCACTGCCAACAGGTCGAGGGAGGTGATCCTTCCCCTCTACTCTGCCCTAGTGAGGCCACACCTGGAGTGCTGTGTCCAGTGCTGGGCTCCCCAGTACAAGAGAGTTACAGAGCTACTGGACAGAGTCCAGCAAAGAGACACTAAGATGATTAAGAGACTAGAGCATCTGCCATATGAGAAAAGACTGAGAGAGCTAGGACTGTTTAGCTTGGAGAAGAGAAGACTGAGGGGGGGAATCTTACCGATGTATATACATATCTGAATGGAGAGTGTAAAGAGAACACAGCCAAACTCTTTTCAGTGGTACCTAGTGACAGGAGGAGAGGCAATAGGCACAAATTGACACACAGAAAGTTCTGTCTTAATCTGTAGAAAAGCTTGTTTATTGTGAGGGTGACAGAGCCCAGAGAGGYTGTGGAGTCTCCTTCCTTGGAGATATTCAAAAGCCATATGGACACAGTCCTGGGCAATGTGCTCTAGGTGACCCTGAGCACGAGGGGTCGAACTAGATGATCTATAAAGGCCCCTTCCAACCTCAACACTTCTGTGATTCTGTGATCTTTGTGAAAATGTTTTTAATCATTCTGGAGTTCCAAAATACTGCTGAAGTATTTTCCCACTAATAAGAGCTTGTTTCCCAGGTCCAGAAATGATACTATTTGAAGTTATTCCATGAAAAATAGGTGCATATTTAGTGGGGAGAAGGAGGCGAAACCTTACGTAGCTGGACTCTTCCCATTAACATCCTCTGGTGTGTAACGAAATCTGGGACTCCTGCGTGACTGCATCATTCTCTTTGAGACTGGAACTGTGACAAACACGGAAACTCAGGAGTGTTCTATGAAGCATTTGTTTTTGTCCTTCTCATCCGCATTAAGTTCTAGTTCCATCTTAGTTTAGCTACATCTTGAGATGGAGGAGTTGTAGTTAGTGCTATTCCAGTTACTGTAGCCAGCTTTGTTGGGTGCTACAGTGTTTGGCTTTCAGAACTGCAGCTACCAGATGGCAGCATGTGAAATGCACACTTCTGAAATCCTGCTATTCTCGCCAATGTCCTGAAGCAGAAGTATGTCTCATTCAGCAAAAGCTGCAATTGCTACCTGAAGAGTAGCAATGATAAGGGTTTCCAAGAGGAATCCTGGGGCCTGCAGAGGAGAACTATGTGAATTGCTGAAAGTTTTACCGGTCTTCTTTTCTATATCCCATCTCTATATGAGGTACCTTGTAGGCAGTGTTGGATATGTTAATTTGTTGAATTAAGGTAAACTAAGGGTAATGTGTGGTTTAATGAGATTAGTTTTATGATACAAATATTTTTAAATAACTGGGAAGATTTTGCATTGTGCAAGAATATACAGATGTGTGCTTGTTGTATTGAAAATGTCTAATGTAGAATTAGATTCAGTTTTCAAAATTAATCTTTGTCTCAAAAGATTCTCAAGTTTTCTGATACAGAGTTTTGATTTGGCTTGTATTACTTCTACTAGCAGTCAAATCAGGGCTTAAATTCTGCTTTCTTCTCTGTAAATTATCATTTTAAAAATGTCTAATAATAGTCCTTTCTAATTTCTAGTCTAACTATCTATAATTACTCTCTTTCTTTTTCTCCTACAGATCAATTTTTAGAAGTTAATTAATGAAGCCAAATCACTGTGGTGCTACATTAGTCTCAGCATGAACAGTTTGTGTTAAAATCTTGATTCTTGATTAAGTATTTATAGACAGTGGAACTGTGAAAGGCAGTTGTTCTCAAAGCCTTGGCAGCTCTACAGTACTCTTAYAAGAATAAAGATGATTCAAAGAAATGTCAGAAGGGATTTGCTGGCTGCTAGAATTAGACAGTTGTGCAATGCCGAATTTTCTTTTGATATCAGCATGGTGTTAAATTTACTTACTACTTTGCAAACTCATAATACCAGTTAAACAGCTGAATTTAAACATTGTGATTTGCAGTTTGATGATTTTCTGTTTACATGAAGTGAAAAAGACAAGAAACTGAGAGAGCTTGGGGAAAATACCCACTGGGTGAGAAGGATCGTGTTTGATTTATTATTATTTTAATTGCCTTATGGTGCTAAGGGAGCATTTAATTAAAGTCCCTGGGGAAGTCTTCAAAGGAGGAAAGATAAATATTGGAATATGTTATTTATAGTCTTTAGTGTTTCTTTTCTCCCACTTAAATACACAAATTAAATACAGGGGGTTAGATCACGTCTTCTGGAGGTTTTCCTTTGCATATACAATATGGAAAAGTCATAATGGAGCTTTAAATAGCTCCCCAGAAAATAGTGGCAATATAGGGACTTCTAATAGTTCTGTTGTCTCCACCCAGCTGTGTATCCTGATCCCAGAGTCCCTATGCTGATTTTGGTAAAACATGTATAAAGGATGGACTCCTGTCAGGCTGTCCTCTACTAAATTATTAGTTTTTAATGGACCATTAATATGTACCAGCGTGCAGTTCTGAATTGYATTTTTATTTGGAATCAAATTCTCTTGCAAAAAAAAAAAAAAATGGCTTAGGCTCTGGTCAGATCCAATGTCCTAACTCCATCTGAGACAGAATAAGAATTTTCTGAGTTAATTTCTAAGAATTAACACTGGCTTGCCATTTCCCTTTCTTGTGGATTACCAGGCTCCTCATCTGGTAATATGATTGCTTATTTAATTACTGTCTACAAGAGTTTACTCAAAGTGATCCAGATTAGCTTAAAAGATTTTAATATTTATTTTCCTGTGTTATTTTGAGAAACAGGTGTGCCATTATACTTAGATTTAAAGGGATGTGATGGTCTAGATGGAATTAGTTAGACCTAGTACAAGGTAGGGGGAATAAGTTCTTGTCTGACTGAGCTGTAGCCAGAAAAGATTTTCTGATACAATTTTAGGCTTAATGATCTTTATCTAGTGCAAGAAAGAGATTATCTCCCCCAAATATTTATTAATGTGTGCTTTGAAGCCATTTAAAGTATATCTGATGGAAAAATATTTGGGGGGTGATTGTGAAAGACAAAAGGAACACAGGTTTTTAAAACCAGATTAATTTTAAATACCTTATAGGATATGCATTGTGTCCCATTCTCAAGCTCTCATTTAGCATCTAAAATAAAAGTCTCAATTTAAAATGTTTCCTTTATGAACAGTGCTTGTTCTGAAGTTCAGACTATGGTGTCAGCAGCTCTTCTGCCTACTTTCTAAGAACAACATGGTGTTCCTTGTCTGTCTGGCAATTCAGAGAGAGAACTTGTAGCTTGTTTAGAAACTGCAGGATGACAGTTTTGAGTATTTTGAACTTCAGCCTGAAAAATCATAGAATCATAGAATTGGTAAGGTTGGAAGGGACCTCTGGAGATCATCAAGTCCAACCCCCCTGCTCAAGCATGGTCACCTAGAGCATGGTAGACAGGGTTGCATCCAGGCAGGCCTTGAATATCTCTAGAGAAGGAGACTCCACAGCCTCTCTGGGCAACCTGTGCCAGTGCTTCGTCACTCTCACAGTGAAGAAATTCCTCCTCAAATTCAGGCGGAACTTCCTGTGGTTCTGTTTTTGCCCGTTGTCTCTTGTCCTGTCACATAGGACAACTGAATAGAGTTTGTCTCCATCCTCTTGACACCCTCCCTTCAGGTACTTAGACATTAATAAGATCCCCCCCTCAGTCTTCTCTTCTGCAGGCTAAATAGCTGTGTAAGTCTTTTATTTCAATTTGTGAAATAAATTAGAATGAAAGTAGTTTTCACTGAAGCCATGGATTTCTGGCATACAGATATAGTGAATGGGTGGTACGTTTACAGCCATTTTCTTGCCATTCTTCCTTGTTGATTTGAAAACTAGCTGATCATAGAAAAACTCTAGAAACTAGAAAAACAATTTTTTTCTCCCTCTCCAGTTCTGTCACTGGTACCTTCACAAAAGCTGTTGCCTGCTCTTCTATGAGGGCTGACCTGCTAATGGTTTGGGAATTTGGTAGCAATACAGAGGTCCAACTTCCTACTTTCTTGTGTGTGTAAAGCATTGTGGCTTCTTTCTTTGTGTGTCTTCTTGGAAGAAGAGTTTTCTTTAATCTTCTACATCCCTCATGTATAAAAGGACAACACAGGTGGAAAGGCTGGTGGGACTGAGGAAACCTCAATCTGTTACAGAACAGATATATGCATTTATTTGAATAAGTAGAGCAGCATGTGTGTCTGGCTTTCTGCTGGCAGATACACTTCTGTTCATATAAACAGAAGTAGATATGTTTTAAGTGTGCATCTTCTATAAAATGCTTTTCTGTCTTCTAAAATGTCCAAACACATGCACTGTAATATCAGTGAGCAGTTTTAGAAGACTGTTAATTCGTTAAAGCCATCCAGAAGTGATCTCAGTTTCTCAACAGGATTGTTACATAATATATATACATATATACAGTATACATGTATACATATATGTATACAGTATATACATATATGGCAGTTTGTTTGCATTAACGTATGCCCATTTATTTTTTCCATATGAATAGAATATTATTGGAAATATACTGGAGAATCATCCATAAAATCCTTATGGTCAGTGAGATCTTATCCTGTGTTACAGATTTTTCTTTCTAATTTAGCTTGAGACATTTATATTTACAGATTAATCGAGTAGTTCCTAATACTCTCATCTAATAGAGTTTTGGCAAGTTCTGCCATTGCTGCTCAGTACATTATCAGTGCTAGGTGACACTAAGAAAAGCAGAACTTGAACTGCTGTTTCTGAGACCAAGAGTTTGACCTCACTGAGCAATGCATGACTATTCAGATAACAGTAATTTGTTTGTTCRTTTCTGTTTTCCCTTTTTCTTACCTTTGCTCCCAATGATCTTTTCAATAAAATAAAAATTTTCCAATAGAACATTTATTTCTATGCTATAGAAAAGCTTGTATTACGGAATTGTTGTAGTTTTTAGCACTCTGGGTTTTCCTCATACCAGTCTTCCTATAGATACCATTGCTACCTCCTCATCTGCCGGGAAGGACCAATGATAAAAGCTGACTGCACTGTGGGCATGTGTACCTCTAATTTATGCTCTTTCAGGAACGCCCATGGAGAGATTACTTCTTTCATTACACTCTGTGACTTTGCTAGTGAACGTTAAGCTGCTTGATCATGGCTTTAAAATACAATGCCAGCTATTTTTAGATATTTTTTAGCTTTAGACCAGAGTAAGCATTACATATAAAATTGATAGCCTAAGACTATTATTTGACTTAAAAGTTTAGAAACAATGAACACTTTTTTTCTCTTTTTGTTGGTTTGATAGTAGTAACAGTTCCGTTTTCATGTTTCTCCTCTCATTTTCTGAACAACAATATATGCATTCATTGAAGTAATATTTACATCTTCCAAGCCATTTGATATTTACYGATGTGCATGACAAGTTGCTGCATTTCTTAAAAGCGAACAAATCTTGGCAGGTTTGGTATGATACTATGTGACTGTAATATTTGTTCAGAAGGTTGGCATGCTCAGTACAATTACATTGGGGAAATAAGATTTGTTTTAGTTAATTAAATGCAGTATGTTGGTATTGCAACATTGTTATGTTTCTTGAAATGTTTAAAATGTGTTCTTGTTGTTTTTAAAACATGGCATTCTTTCCAATACTCTAAGTGTGAATATTTACAAACGTCTACAGTTTAATTATATAAAAAGTAACAGAGCAAATACACCCAGCATCTTGTGTTTTCTGAAATAATATTCTATTTTAATCAGTTCACCAACAATTTTCTGCATATATATATATATAATCACACTAGAACTACGCTTACTTGAATCTTCTGTTGTATTATTCTTTCTGTCAGTGTCGGAAACAAAGATTTTGAGTGATGAATCTTAGCAGCAAGAGTTCCCTGAGATTTCTGTTAACAATTAAAGTATTTTGATAATAAACCTAGATCCTGTATGTAGAAATTGGCAGTCTGAAGACAGTTGAATGAGGATGGTGCTTTGCAATGTTGAATTTTTAAGAGAGGAAAAAATCCATTTTTTGCCCCCTCCCTTTTTCTTCTTTCTGTTCATTCTGAAACTATGATTTGATGAACGTCAGTAGGCTGTAATCCATTTATTCCACGTAGTGATGGGAACAGAGAAGTAGATATTTCATTTGGGCTGAGTGAACTAGAATCACTCTGAACTGAGCCGCCGCTGCCATCAAACTGAGAAATTTTCTTCTTGATCATTTTTCTCTCTTTGGCTCGGCGATTCTGGAACCAGATTTTCACCTGCAAAGTTATAAATGATGTCTATCTGATTAATTCCAAGTAGTAGTCAACTTCTTATAATAACAGTAGCAATGAAAATATAGGAAAAACAATACTGGATTTGTGCAGTGAAAATTTTGTAATTACTCTATATTCTTTTTTTTTTTTTTTGCATCATAACCATTAGAAAACTATTTTCTTTTCTTAGAGCTGCTCTAAATTGAACTTGCTGTGTTATGTTAAGGAACATAGGAATCATCATACTCTTTAAAACACAAGGTCTGCCTAGTTCATCATCTAGGCTTTGAGAGAGGCATGTATCATACTTTAAGGAAGATAAATTATGGAATTATTTTGCAAGTTTCTTCTTCATTCCTGTAGTAGATTGAAACTCAAATTAATTGAGACCCAAATAATGAGTATTTATTTTCTTCTATGCTTACATTATGAATAATTTGTGTGTGTGCATATTTTCATTGTGTGTTTAAAATTTTTGAGGATTTTTTACTAGACTTTAGAGCTATAGATCTATACAYGAATATATAAAATATATAAAAATATAAATAGCGTATGCATATATAGATAACAGCACTACTAAATGATAGTGAATTTCCTAAGCTAATTATGTATATAATAAGGTATTTGTTTAAAATCTACTTCTGGTTTAAGTGTATATACTTTCTTTTGTGAAAGTGCAAATAAGTAAAAGACTCCATTTATTTTTTCCTTACCATTAATTACTTATATTCTCACTTTTACAGATTGTGTCATATCCTTTAAGATATGCTGAATACAGTATTATATAGAAAGATGTACCATTGCTTTATGTTAAAAATCTCTTTATTATTTTCCAATGTGTTTATTATTTCATTACCTTACAAGTAATGATGCTAAGAACCATTTAGCTTTGTCAGTCTTGAGTCCTGTAGAAATGTAGATAGATTATTACACATTTTGTCTACGTTCTACCTGACGGTATTTTACTAATCAAGAATAAGATAGCTTTGAAAGAAAAGCAACAGTATGTAAAAGGAAGCTAACTTCTGATTTTTGGCATTATTACTGGTTACTCCAGGCGTGTTTGTGTTCTAAATCAGCCAGCTGCACAACATTAAAGCAGGGGTTTTCAATCTTTTACAATTGCAGTTCTCTAAGAATTTTCCAGTGGAGCTACATACTACTGTATAACAAATTTTAAGTCCTTCGATGACAGACTTGTTTTTCTTAGTTACCTTTCAGGGGCCACTTATAATCTSTGGGCTGTAATTTGTGCATTAGTTGAGTCTGAAAGTGAACAYTGCTGCACTAAAATATATATTTATAAAAATCCAGTGCTGATCCCAAAATACTGCATATCAGTGCATCCTTATGCTTTCCTGCCTCAGCCAGTCCCTTTCTATTCCATGTTCTTGCACAGACTGAATGCAGAAGAAGAGGARGTCGTGAAAGAGGAGACTATTTTAGAGAATTGAATGTGTGTATTCAGAAAGAACAAAAGTTTTTAACGTTCTAAAAAGAAAAATCTCTTACTTAAGTTTACCTGGGGGGCCATAAGTCTGGTTGCTAAAATTTGACATGCTCTATTCAGGATCACCAAATCTTCCCTTATCCTCCAGCTGTAGCTGAACCATTGAAGTTCTCTTTTATTAGGAGGTTGGATTCAACAGTTATACTTGCAGACTGCAGAGCTATACTTCAAAAGTGTGCTCTCCAATGCAGTGATTTTTAAGATATTCTTTATCCAGAATCCTTCTAGTTTTTGTATGAACACAGCTAAAATGCTTGGGCCCTCACTCAGGAAACAGAACAGTTCTTAAATATGTGCTTAAGTGAATGGATACTGAGGTGCTGTCCAAATTAACAATGGATCTAAGTATGCACTTGAAAATTTTCTCTCTTGGCTACATATATGTGTATAATAAGCTTAAAGATTTGGCACCAAATCCTGTAGCCTAATGCAACCTGCACATAATAAGTGTTGGTGCTACCTGTGAAAATAATATCAAAAAAATTCCTGACTTGAAAATCAAAGGCCCTAAAAGACTCCTTTAAACATGTGCTGAAGTCTCACTCACTGAGGAAGAATGGGGCCCGTGGAAATACTGGTAATAAAGTCTTATTAAAAAATACACAGAAACTTCATTTGGTTGCTCTTGGAATGCTGACTTTTCATTTTTCTGGCTTACAGCTGAAATGTGTTCAGTGCTTTGCATCTTCTTTGGCCACCATTTTGTATGATTGCAAGAAAGAATAAAATGGACAATATCTTAGCTATATCCGTGATAGCTATGGCAATAAGAGCTGGACTATTTAAATTCTAGCTGTCTAACAAGCTGTTATGTAAGAATAACTGCTTTTCCCTACCCTTATTACAAATTAATTTCTAATCTCTTTTTTCCTAAAATTGCAGGTTTCTGTGAGATTAACCTATCAATTTGTATTTGTGTAGTGCATTTTCTGTTTGTCAAATACACTCACAAACTATCATGGTTGCGTTGGCACTGCTGTTGCATACAGAACATGAATACTGCGTGTTTGCTCTGACAGTAACAGTGTCTGGTGAACGGATGCGTAAGAATGATGGATAGTCTCTGTGTACCTGTCTTTCAGATAGTCCCAGGTTTGCTGCAAGTTCTGACTTTCTCCTTATTGTAATGTATCTGTTGCAGTGAAATTCCTTCTCTAATTCTAGTCTCTGATGGTCTGTGTAAACAACTCGGTACTTTTCTTTTGTTCTTGTTTTACCTGTTTTGGGAAAGAAATATTATTAATAAGTTGAATTTGATTTTTTTTTGTAGCAACTTTCTTTCAAACATCTCAAACATTTTATAGACATTGTTAGACTACAGAGTGCTCATGGGGTTGTTTGTTGGATGAGGATGTATGAGAGAAGTAGTAAATGTAAGAAAGTATTGGCTATCATAATTATTTCTCTCTCTTTCTCTCTCTCTCTCTCAATATACATTCAAATAGAAAGCTTTCCAGTGAAAAATAACCAGCAGCATCTTATAAGGAGTAATTTGTAGCAGTAAATAATTGATACTCAGGTGGGTTTCATTTCAGTGCTCATTGCAGTGATTTCTGTGCTTATGCAGACTTAACTTCAGGAGTAACTTTAAGACTGATGTTCAGTCATGATTTGTTTAATAGCACCTTTTCCTAACTCTCTATTTGAGATTTTAAGTCATATGTCTCCAACTCAAGGAAATGTCCCACTAGAAATGTGTGTTTGCTGTCTAGTTTGGCAATAGGACATGCATATGAGTTCAAAAATCATTGAAGTTTTTTTTTTTTTTTTTTTCAAAAAAGATCCAGTCTTGTTAGGCGGTAAGTCCCCGCTGAGCTATTGCTGGGGTGCTGAGTGTGCTCAGTTTCCATTTGGAGTTGAAGGCGCTTGGCAAAAGACTAGGCAATAAAATACTTGTAAAAGTATTTCAGTATCATCCTTTCTATAATGCATAAAACAAATACTCTTAGATATATTGAATAAACACTGGTAGCATAAAACATTACTTGATATTGCAGGATATCTTTCACTGTTTAAATTTTTAAAACTATTCTTCATCCAATACTAATACAGATAGCTTACTTCTCAACTTATTTGTTCTCTTTTGCACTTTCAGCAGTCAACTAGATAGTCTTCCTTTTTCTTCTGATCTTCCCAGGTTTTTTTTGATGTGAATTTTCTGGGACAAACTGTAGGACAAAGACTCCTTTAAAGTGGTTCCCTAAAATCCATTGAGGTGTTAAGATGAAGCACACGCCACACAAAAGAGCGACAAGAAGATCTTATCAGGAACCCCTTTCACATTCAGAAACACAAGCCAATTGGTTTGGAATTTACAAGCCCTAAACAAATGTCAGATGCTTTCATCTTAGGACKATTAAAAAGGACAGAAATAGATGAAGGAATATTTCTTTCTTCAGTCCCTCTTGATTTTGGACCAACAGTGAAGATAGACCGAGATATTTTTGTCTGAACRCCAAAGGCAGACATGGCTTAACACATTCTGAAATACACATAGTTAAGGATGATTTCCTAAACTGTGCAGCTTTGACTTCTAATGTACAAAGATTCCCTGCTTAAATTTGGAGGGCTAAAACATTCATCAAACTAAGTTTGCTTTTTTCAAGGTACAAATTGTGAGCTTTGAAATATTTGCATGAAGTAATAGTTACAATTTTAACAATGGTCTAGATATTCAAGTTCCTTCAAACTGGAGGCTTAGAAGGTAACCTCTGAAAACAAGTTAAAATTCAACAGGGTTATTTCGGCTTCCCTATAATCAGCAAATATAACCATGATCTGAGGGGGTGGAGAAAAGGAGCAGTTTTCCCCATTCCCCTTGGCCATAAAATTCACAGAGCATTTCTTCTGAAGACAATAAACCTCGGAGAAGGCCTCTTTATTTGCTGTGAATATCATCACCCTTTCCGGCAATATAACTCCTGAAGAAAAGAGGGAGAAGGAAGAGACGAGACTGCATATCAAAGCAAAGAGAAGTGTTGAAAGGGTCTGTTGCCTCAATATGACAGATAGGCCTCAAAACCTAAGACAATGTAGGCCAGAGAAAAATAGATGTCACAACTAGTTTACAAAGCAAAATAAATTAGCATTAGAGCAGAGGCTTGGCCTTTTTTCCTTATAGTTGCTCTTCTATTTTATTTTCTAGCTGTGTTCTTGCAGTGATGTAATCTGAATTACTTGAACATCACTGCCTGTTTAAACAAAGACATAAAGTGTGTTGGGTATAGCTAAAGAAAAAAAAAGTTTTCTGTGTCTGTTCTTCCAAAATACAAAAGTAATCTTGTCCTTCTATGTAGTCTCTTTAAAGTCTATTCTCCTTCTGAGAAGGGTCACCTCCAGATGGAGTTTCACATAAGTTTTTAAAAGATAAAATAATTTTTTCTGAACCTTTGTTTGGATAKCTTCTTTTCAGTAAGTTCCATGCCTTGAAGTTCTACATTTTACACTATTGATTATACTGGTTTTAGAAATGAATTGGACTCAAGTTCTCTTAGATAGCTGAAGTTCTTAGGACATTTTGTCTTTGAATTTAATGAAAACAGAATCAGATGATAAGGAATTCTGAAAATACTTTTTTTTTTGACATTAGTAACCTGTCTTAAAAGACATTCTTATAAAGCCCRCTTTGAATCTTTGTTTTCTAAAATTTCTTACTGCCTAACATGCCTGCAATTTCTGTACATTAAAAAAAAAAGTTTGTTTTTGAATATATAATATGGTCTTTTTGTAAAGGAATGTATTAATCAAAATTTCAGAGTAAGTTCTGTCTGTTGAAAAGACATAAAAGAGTATTTCTATCTTCATGAAATTGTTTCATCCTGAGAATTGATTTTGTCGACTAAATTTTGGATTCACTTTTGCTGCAATTTAATTTCTTTTGTAAATGCCAAATGTATTGAAGCAGAATGTGAAGTATTTAATATAGTGTAAACTGAGAAAAAATATTCTCGCAACTTAAAAAAAAAAATCCATTACCTTTTGGACAGTATTTAAGTAGGCTCCCTCATTTAATTATATATGTTTCGATTTCTGTTATTCTAAGATGCTCACATACATCCACCTAGGTGCACACCAGAAGTGAAGATAAATACTTACATGCGTATATATAAGTATATATTTTAGGGTGACATAATTCTGAAATAATTTTAGAATAATCAATTGTATTAGGCAGGAAAAATGTTGATGGGAAGGAGCCAGCAGCTGCTTAAATAGCATGTATAATATTCTGAGGGTAAGGAAAAACAAGGAGTAAGTCTATGTTTTGAGGAGTGGCTGTAGTGGCATCAGAAAGGTTTTTAATGTTATCTTCTAGATCAGTCACTGATAAGTTAACATGTAGTTGTTACAGGCACAATTTTAGTCTGTTACAGTTACCTAATTTTTTTCTTACACAGAACTTTTTATTTGTCAGTATTATCATCATAGTTGCTAGTACAATTTACCTCTTTTTACACTTAATATTATTTAAAAAATCTCTGATAAAAATCCAAACTGATTTAGTGCTTCCTCTGTTTTTGCAAAATATCACACATATGCTTTGCCTTCTCAAATAGTTTTTTAAAAAGCAGATTCATGTCTTACGCTCAATTCTGCGAAGTCCTAAACTGTTGTTAACACTTCAAAGGTTGGGCTATAAGAATGTAAAGCCTCAGGACATTGAAAWACTGACAAGCCCCAATTCACCTGTCCAGTATTGTTCATAAAGTATTTCAGCGTGTGTATAAATTGTGCGCAAGAGCTCTTCAGACTGGAATCATCACTGCTCTTCTGAATTTACATTTACGTTTCATGATGCTGAGCAAGCGTCCATGCCTTGGTGTGTCTTCCATATCTATGCARTAAGTGTGAAACTAGGATTTAGATTTTAAATCTATTTTATTCTTAAAAAAAAATACCAATGCATTTAAACTTCAGTGACACCTGGACAGAAATGGGGTCACCCCATTGGCATTCAGAGAAGTCATAATGATTTTGGTCYGCACTCAGGTCTTACATCAGCTTTTACACCTGGAAAACTCCAATGATGTTAATGAAGTTACTACTGATTTACATGAGTATGCTTAAGGGAAAAAACAGACTATAAATCTGTCTGGCTTTGAAGAAAGTTGTAGAGGCTCCCTGTGGAAGGATGGTGTAATGATAATGCTCGCTGGGGATTTTGTGTTTAGTAACAGTGGAAAGAAGTGTGTATTTGCTTTATAACTAAGAATCAATTATAAAACTAATCTTGCTCTTTGCTCTTGAGTGATAACCATTTGAAGGGGGATTGTTTCTCCAGTGACRGTGCTGATTTTCTGTGTCCTCTAAGATTGCTCCAATTGTAACTGCCCTTTCTTTAGAGCATTTTCTTTGATGCTCTCTAACACACACTTACTACTTTTAACCTTAACAATAGATTTAGCAAACCTTGCTACACCCAATTTACACCTCAGGCGTATATGCAGAAAGGTGCTTCTGGCATGCAGTTTGGGACAAAACAGGCACATCAATGGAACTTGGAACAAAGTGATTTTTAATTGTCTAATTGTGGCAAGCTGCAAAATTCTGATAAATGAGAAAAATACTATAAAAACAGTTTTGAAACTTAATGAAAAGGCAGCTTTGTCTACATTAAAATTTATAATTTGAGTAAAAGTACTAATCTGGGAATATATTTTCTCACCTAAGAAATCTATGTAGAAAAGTAAAAACGATAAGAATAGCAGCAGAAAACTGCATAATCACTACAGTTTGATCATAGCACGTAATTCTCTTCTAAAATATTGAAAATGCTATAAAGATTTTTTTAAAAAACAACCTATTATTATATTGATATTTAATTTGCTGCACAAGATAATTATGTATTATTTTTGCATGTAACTGCATGTAATGTTGCTGCATTCAGTGTTCCTTAGTATTTTCAAGTCTGTCTAAAGATTGCTAAACCTGAGTGAGATACAGCCATATCTAAACACACCAACCATACCACTATAGTAACCATATAAAACTGTTATGAGATGAAACTAGTGCAAATTCAGTTAAAACTGAATTAAATGGTAGTAGGCTAAATAAATAAAAGTCATAAATGACTGACCAACCTGTGTGCTTCAAGTAAAGTTGATTATTTATAAGATCAATTGTAGCAGAACATGCTGAGAAAAAGGTTTAAATACACACTTACCAGTAGTGTTAGTTTGCACCGTTTTCCTCATCCATTCATAAGAGCTGTGCCTTTGGCTGTTGGGAGAGATTTGCTGTGTATTAGTTGCATCTGTGGGAGGTAACCCGCCAGATCCAGCAGGATGGAGGGAGCTGTAATCAGCAGAGCTGTAGGAGACCTGCCCAGGAGAGGAGCCATTGATGTGTGCGGCAGCAACGGTGCTGGAAGGTCCTGGGCCGTAAGCGTTCCAGTCCTCCCTCTGTGGGCCGTAGTGAGATCCCCAGGTTCCYGCAGACTGTCCATGGTTGTCCAGGGTCGGCACATGATGATATCCCATGTAATCTGAATAGGGTGGAGTAGACACAAAGTTTTGCACTGGCAAGTTGTTGCTGCTGCACCTTGCAGATCCTGGATACATGCTGGTTTCTTTATCCAAGAGAGAGCTCACATACATGATTGTCAGATTGTTAATATGCTATTACAACGTCCTGATCATCTGAATTTTATTTCACTGATTAAAAATAATTCTCTGTTTGGTTTTCTCCAATAATGGCACTCTGCTTGGAATCTTTTACTTCATCCTCTTTTATTATCAACTGTGTTACCAGGTGCTGGTGGTAATGGTTTACCAAGATCTTGTCTGACGTCAGCCTAACTGCCTGCCTCATAATTACATTTGCATTCAAATGAAGGGCTGACCATGCGCAACCCCACCTTGCTGATAGTTCTTGTGCTTTCTTTTTTACAGAACTTCTATGTATCCTATTACCCTTCCCTGATATTCTATAGCAATTTCACTACTGCCAGATGATGTAACAGTAGTTTGTATTTAGTAGCTTAGTACATAGACCTGGAAAAAAAAAAAGACAGAGTTTACTATTAATATTTGGCTTTCAGTCTGCTTTTAAAATGATACTTATCTATGGAATATATTTTGTTATATATTATCAATCTATAAATAAATGTATTTGTTTATCTCCTAACTTCTCAGATTCTACAAAATCTCACTTTAACTTCTCCAACTAAGAGATACAGTCAAATTGAATAATTGTAAGGGAATAACTTCAGAATTAGAACACCTTTTAAATAGTATATCTTTAATTTAGCTGAGCTCCAAACTGACAGTTTTTCCCTTACTAATGTTTGTAAGTGGTCTTCAAGCATGGGAGAAATTAAGACTGACTCTGTAATAAATATGTTTGCATGTGGAGTGGTTTAAAGAGATTTCTTCATGTGGTGTCTGTTGCAAACTGATAAATTTTATAAAGCAGACAGTAAAGCACCCTGTCAAAGATGGTGTCAGAAGTATAAACAGAATGACTGAAGTAGTGGTGAAAAATGTCGTTAACTAGACCCAGTAATATGGCTTCTATTTCAAACTGATGAAGATCTTTATGTGCCTGAAAGGTTTGGATCCTCGCCCTGAAACTGCTTATAATAACAGTCTCTTTTTGGTGGCGGCAGTTTTGGTAAATTCAGTGCATCACAACCGTCCTGATGCTTGTCTGTGAAGTGCCTGATACACATCCGGTGCCCTTTAGGTTAACATAAGCCTTCTTACTGAGAAAGATAATTCTAAAAATGTTTATATATGTCATTATTAAGAGCTTGATATTAGCCTAGGAGGTGTAAACCTTACCTTGTRACTTCTTCTTCTCAATTCTTGAGAATTGCTACTGTATGGTTGTCTGGTTACAGTCTGTGGTGTGTGTTCTACTTCATATTTTCATCTTTGATGCATTTCTTTGCAGTGAACTATTTGTCAAGTGGTATGCTTGCAAAAGAGGTGCAAATTATAATGAGTTGTTTCCCTTTACAATGGTGTGGTTTTTCATTCAGTCCTTTGCATTTTGACACTATTTACACTGTTCATATTAACACATCTCTTCTAATTCCAATACTAAAGGAATCTAAGTGTGTATTTGAAGAGAGGGAAGATATTCTTCATCTCTTTTCTAGTGAAAAGCATTTTTAGTGAGAAATGTTGCAAAATCTTGATAATAAATTTTGTAATATTTACAGATTTCTTTATTTCTTAATCTCAGGATCCTGCGAATGTTGAGAAAAGTGGCATCATGGGATAGGGCATAGGAAAAGCAAGGCTTTCTGTAGTTAGTGTGACTCTTCACTATTAAAAACACTCAGAAGAGACTCTTTTTCCTTTTTTTCTGCTGAAAGAAAACACATTGTAATACAATTTTTTTGAAAGGCCACAGACCTTTTAGTAGTGAATTGTCCTACTAAGAAAGGAGAGTCTGTATGGACTCCACTGAGCACCATTCAAATTAAACAAAATATGTTGCTTATAATGGAAATTCTCTACGTCTTGGAAATATTCTCTACATCTTTGGCCTACTCATGAGCGTTATTCTGGCCATTAAATTCCTACATATTGCTAAATACATTGTGCATTAACTATCAACTGTATTTGAAATCCATTGACTACAAATTAATATTAGCTATTCATAGGTTTCAGATCAGACACATTGTTTGACTTTTCAACCTAAACAGAGTTTTCACATCTCCACGAATGTCATTTAATTTCCTAGCATGCATTAGATAATGTTAAYGTTTTGAATCCCTGGTTTTTCTCTTCCTTTATGGGATGCCTCTGCTGATTTCCCCCACCCCGCCGCCCCCAATTTCCCTATCAGCTAATCCTATTTTTTGTATCTCAAAGCTTTATCCTTCATTCTCTGTTCTTCTTTTATCTTTTGTTTATGCTCCTCCTTTCCCTTTCTTGTTTTGCCTGTTCCATTATCTGAATTTTCTTTAGATCTATTTCGATTCTTTCCAGAACATAATTAGATCAAGATACACCGATCCGAATTGCTGTACTGATTTGATATCTGCTAACAATAGTAAGCTTTGAATAAGGCATTTTGTTTCAGAAGATTTACATAGAGGGATAAGATTGTTGGGTAGGACTGCAGATTTTTAGCACCAAAGTGAGAATAAGATAACAAAAATGGCAACATTCAGATGATCTACACCCTGACTCGTATGCCTCCCATTTTGTGCAATCGTGTGGATGTTTTAAAAAGGAACTGTATTTTTCCATGTAGTCCAGTAGTTTAAAGCTATGAAAATATTGGGGTGGACCTTTTTGAGAGTTAATTTACTGTTGATCTGAGCCTCCCAGAGAGTCATTTCTTGGCCATGCACATGTCATTTCTGCTCCCAGCGTGAGTAGCTTCAGAGCTTTACTCATGTGGTTCTGTTGCAGATRTGAAGGCTGCAGCCTCAGAACTGCTCCGTCTTCAGTGTATAGCACTGACTTGCACCGCAGTTCTGCTAACAGGGTTAGTGGGCACTGCTGTCGAAACAAACCAACAAACMAAACCCCGAAGCTGCCACTTTACTGTCCATATTGGTGCTGTGAGAGGGCAGCAAGGAGTTGCTGGTGATAGAAAGGCTGCTCTACTTCTTATGCCTCTTTAAAGTGCTTGTGAAACTGGTGTTACCATGTGCSCTCTCTGACTTTCTGGGATGGTGAGAAGAGGCAACTCATTCTGAAGCAGCAGGCTAGACATACAGAAATCTCATCCATATGGTAGTTTGTACTGGAGTGTTTTCTGCAGTGGGTAATAAGRACAGAACAGGAAAGGTCTGTACTCTATTGGCAGAAAGTGTGCGATGCTCTTTGGCATGGTTCAAAGAGTCTGATTGCCAAAATGTTGATAAATGAACTCTGAGGTTATAATTTTCCTTTTTTTCTCCAACTGTTAAGATATTACACATAATTTATCTAGTTAGCCAGTGCCTGTAGGAGTTGCCACAGCTTTTTGTTTAAGTGGAGGGCTGTATGTGTAAAATGTGCTTTGATATCCTTGCGGAAGAAAATTGTTTAATTTTCTAACAAGTGGTTTATGAAAATCTAGTCATAATAACAAGTATAGTGATAACTATTGAAACTATTACAGTTTTGTCTGACAGATGGCGTAGATTATAAYGCTATAGTACGTGTGCTGTTCAAAGGAGCATTTCTAACACCAGTAGTAACAATATAACCACAATTGCAAAGTATGCAATTAAAAGTTTTAATGTTGATTGTAATTTCAATTTCAGGAACTGCTGATAGATTAAAACTGGCTTGTACAACAATCACCCTACTAAAGGCATTTATACATGTGACTGTTTTTATACATATATTATAACCCTGACTTATAAAGTTTCTCTTGCTGTAGTGTGGAGATAAGAAAAAAACAAATCTGTCCATCTCTGAAGTGTGAAAATCATATGAAATTTACTTTCTACGATTTTGTTTCTGAAGAGAAAAAAAGCGCTCAAGCTTCGCATGTTCCATTCTGGCTGAGGCCATAGAAGTTTCATTTCCTTGCCTCTGGCTGGCCATTCTGATAACACATCAGTAAACATCAGGCTGAGGAATGCTTCTTGCCCCTACCTTTCTAACTGCCTGCATGGTATTTCAGTGGAATGACTAGCTAAGGACTTGTTAGTGAACAATGTATTAATGAGGGATTGATGCAGTATTCCAGAGGTGTTATTCACCCTTTATACAAGCTAGACTTTACAAACACTTACATTCCCCTCAAAATTAAGTCAGTTGTACAAATCTTGAGGAAAGGATGGTCAGTACATGAGTATAGCTGAGGTCAGCTCTGTTCAGAAAAAAAAAAATCTGACCATTAATCCATGAAGGAAGACATATTTTAAAAATTTTAAAACGTACAGTTGAAGTTCAGCATCAAGCTTCACTGAAGTTCAGCATCAAGCTTCTAAAAACTTTATTTACCCTGTTTAATTGGGCTAGTTTAATGTACAACACCTTAGTTTCATGGTCAGCCCATGAAAAGCAAGCACATGCCAAATTATATTCCTTGCTGATGGGTGCGACATAGCCTAGTGAGCTGAGGGAGCCTGGTAACTGAACTATTTTCATTAGAACTGAGCTCTCCTGGAAAAGGAGCAGGTATATCAGAGATGCCAGTTCTGCCCTGTGCTTCTCTTTCATCCTTAATATTTATTTCTTTTTTCTTAAGAGTACACCAGTAGAAATACAGCTGTCAATTTTCCATGAAGGCTTCATCAACATTGCCATTCCGAATTCCATATTGTTAAATTTTGGTTGTTAACAGATCCTTTCGAAAAATTACCAGTGATAGAAAATGAACTGGTGGGAGCATGGTGATCTTATTTGCCCTTTTACCTCATATTGCCATTTTTCCAGCTGCTACTGATAGTCATCTTTCTTTTCTTTTCTTTTCTTTTTTTTTTTTTTTTTTTTTTTTTTTTTTTTTTTTTTTTATTAAAGTAGTGGCAATATGTAAATCATGTATGGACTGCATCAGTGTTGTGTATGCCGGGAATGAGTGCTCTGGAACTAAAGGAGAGTCTTGCTATTCCAAAATCTCAGTAATTTAAAATCTACTGCAAAACCAATATCGAGAATTGTAAGACTATATCCTATCACTCAAAAAGGAGATATACTAGATCAGAATCCTGCATGYGAAAGCCAGATTAAATCAATTCTTTCCAGTAGAACCATGAAAATAAGCAGCAAATTCTTTAGTGATACTTACTTGGCTTTCTTCCTGAATCATGGAATGTAGAGCTCCCTCTTTCTGTAACTAATTTATCCAAAGTATGGATGGAAGGGATTGTTGGGTGCCTGCTTTTGAATCTTTCAGACATTATTTATTATAGTCTTTGTTTCATGAGGTAACAAAACGTTCTTGCCATACACAAAGGTTTTTTTTWAATTCCTGGCAGATTGTTATTTTTATCACACAAATTTAACTTTTCTTTCATATTTTCAAGTAAGAGAAAATATTGTCTATATGTGGACAATATTGTCTGTCCTACTTTAGAGTAACTGTATTTTATTGTGGCTTATGAGACCAAGAACATGCAGGATGTATGTTAATGAAGCCTCTCCATTTATTTTGTTACTTTCTCAGAACAGCGTTTGTTACAGATGGACAAGAAGGTATCTGTGCTCTTAGGGTATGAGAGGAAAACAGCTAGCATACATTTTCATTGTAGAACCAGTGCCTATTCTTTTAAATAACGAGGTTCATAAAATCGTGGGTCCAAATAGTAACATGTAATGCCATTCCAAAATATAACTAGCTATGTAAGTCATTCAAGATGAACAGAGATGCATCATTTCAGATGTAAAAGCTTAGGTATCTCACAATCTCACATGCAGGTTAGTGACTGYATACCTCCTAAGCAACTGCAGATAGACCCTGCGTAATTGAAGTTTTTGTGTTTTAGAAATGCCATTTTGAATTGTATATGTTGCCTAATTTGCATGAAGTTTTTGTAGGAGATCCTGCTCAATACGTTTTTCTTGATCGATCTTTTTGTGCATGTGGATCATGCTTCTTACTGGGCAATAGAGTTGAAAGGTTAGTGAATTCCTCTGAAAATTAGATATACCTTGATTGTTGGTTTAATCACAATTAGGATTAAGGGTTTAGATATTTTTGTGATGTAGTCTTCTTTGAGGCACATAGCTAACAACTAATCAATCTTCAGAGCAAGTCTGCTCTAGTGTCCCTAGTTTTATAGATGTGATAAAAGTGATGGGTTATATGATCAGAAAGGAAGTAGGTATCTTTCTGAAGATTGGTACTGGTATCTCCTGACTCATAACGTTGGACCAAAATACTTTCAATTGATTTGGCTCCAATTTTATGCCTTATTTTTAATTATTCACAATACAACATCGTCTGAGCAACGATACTACATGGGTTTCTTAATGAACAATAGATTTTTTTTGTATTTTTACTGGACAACGGCTTAAAGGATTAAAGGACATTGAAAAGATTTAGTTGAATAGATTGCAGGTAAGTTTTACAAAAAAATTAAACTACTTAAARGAATCACTGGCGTAACTAGAAGGTTAATAATCCCTAAGGTATTGCCCTGGTTTATAGATACCGCTTTTGGAGCAATAAATTTTAACCTTTGAACATGTGCTTCTGCAAATAAAATACAGCCTTATTTTGTGTACTTAACAACTTCTGACTGGAAACACATAGCAACCTATAGCAAGCATGCTTTCAGCAAACTGAAACAGAAATGAGGCAGATCTTCAAAGTGATCACTTATCTTCCTCAATAACTCTTCTACATGTAAACAAGATAAAACAAGTCATTTTGCCAGACCCTTCATTCTTTATCATGTTTAAATAATTTTAAAAGGAAAGGAACTGTTCAGGTATATTTTTTGTCTTACAGTTCTTTCTTAAGACATTTAAGTTTTTGCTTTTCCTCTTTAAAATTCTAACACAGAATTAGGCTGTGTCTTGGAAATGTCATAAAGAATAGGTAATTACAAACTTGATCCTGCAAAACCTTGGGGCCAGAGTTCTGAGCACTTAGCTAGAAGTAGCTGCTAAATTGTTGTTTAGCAACAACAATTGTACAAAAGACAAACTTTCCCTTTCTATTCTTACCTTTTAAGATTCTAGATCTGGAAAATGCTACTGATTTTTTTTCTAGTAGGCAGGCATATCTCTGTTTGTATGATTAGGCAAATGCGAGGATGCTTTTCTTTTTGAACCATTTTTCAATCTCCCTCTCTCGTTTATATATATGTATCAGATCTGTATGGAGAATATTTGTAGCATTTCACTTTGTAGGCAGAATAGCCGTTCAGTGTATTTCCAATATATACCTTTTTTGGAGATATCCAGTGGATATCTCTTTTGGAAGACCAATGTTTTGGTTTGGTTGCCATGCTTATCAATGTGATGCTAAGTCAGTTTTGTTCCCAAGTGCTGTTCATGTGCCACCTTCCATAACACATTGAAATCAGTGGGAGTCTTTCTGTTGAAATGAACTTTAAATTGCAGAAGAGTTTCTTCATCTTGCCTGTACATGGTTATAGAAGAGCCACATATAAAACTAGGAGGAAGATTTCATGCCAGCAGCATTGTAAAAGGAAAGAGTGGGATTTTTACAGTGTAGATGGCTATTAGTTTGGRACCTTACTCTTATCTTATGTTGTCCTTCTTGCAATCACGAAATGATGAATAAAACTAAGAAACAATGAAAACTCCCAATTCCTTGTTTTACCATTCTTCTCTACAGTGTGTAAGCATTTTTTTAACCTTCATTCTGTGTTTAACCTTTACAATACAATTCAATAACAGACTGATTGTGAAAATCTTTCTGCATATCTGCCAGCTACAGTAGCTGGTGTAACACTGGAAAATGATTAATGAAGAAGTCATTTATTTTAATGTTCTTTATATACAAAGTAATTTTACATTACTCACATTCTGATGATCTAATAGTACTATTTGTTATAATTAAGAGCCCCCCCCCAAGAATGTAGTGCGTGAATGACTCAATGTTCCTAAGTGTTATTTGCAACAGTGATGGAGGCGTTTAGGAGAACACCTTGATGAAAATTAGTGAGGATCAGGATCCCAAGTTTCTAATACTGAAGAAGCAAGTGTCCTGATTATTCTTATGTATTGATTACCTACCAAACTCTGCTTACTGTGGGAGGGATCAGTACTTCTGTAATTGAACTTTCATATTTAGATGCTCAAATGCAGATTTAGGAGATTACTGTTAGGTGCCCACCTAAAAATTGGCCAGAGGTTATGTTTAAGTAAAATATTGGTTTGCTTTGCCTTCTATTAATTTGGCTTTTTAGATTTTCAGTATCTCAATAGGCCTGAAAACTAGATCAAATTTAAAATTACTTGAATACAATTACTGCATCTTTATCCATGGCTTATGCTGTCTCATGAAATGCAATTACTCTTTTAAATACCTACATCTTTTTTTAAGGACTTTCCCTCCTTTGCCATTTCTTTAGGATACAAAATGAGTTTGACAAGATTTTTTTCTACTTGAACTTAAGCCAGGTTTCACAATTCCAAAATGTTTTCCTCTGGAAATATTTATGGTAAGATCGAAGGGTACGTATTGTGGTATGTAGCATTGGAGGTCATACCTGTCAAAGCCAAAAAGTTCCAAAAAGCTCATCCTTGACCTATGTCGTTAAAATGTAGTGGGTGCAACCATCATGACCCAAACTTTCCATCAGGTGGGCCAAAACATAAACCAGGTTTTTGTTTGTCAAGATCCATGTGCAATGTCCATGAAAGCGAGATTAGTACATGGAACCTGTTTGGAAATCGAAGGAGAAGGAACAAACTCTTTACCTAGGGGCAAGGGACGGAGTATTTGCATACTGCTGCCATTACTGCCTCAGAGGTGTTGTATTGCCCGTGGCCCATTTTGTGCTTTTTTTGTCTGCGGTGTAGCATAACAAGTGGCCGTATCTGCTCCTCAGCTCTCCTCCCTCGCAGTGCCTACCCACCTGCTGCATGGTTGGAGGAGTGCTTGCTTGCTTTGTGGCACAGGCTTAGCATGGCATCCCCTTGCAGAGTCTCTCTGCAACGAGGGCTCCTTGCATGCAACAGTTCCATAGCCCAGGGAAATGCTTGCATTGGCCTGCAGACCTGGCAAGCGTTTCTTGGTTTACTGTACTCGAAGCTTTTCTGCGCAGAGCTGTATGGTGGTGGGGACTCTTGCAAAACAGCTGCAGCTGTATCTCTTTTGTACTGTAGTGCTCCATTTACTGTTGGGTTATAGTGTTCGTTATGCAACAGCGCATTAGGCAGCCT
The DNA here is from genome assembly GCF_003343005.1 of Rhea americana. Taxonomy (NCBI): domain Eukaryota; kingdom Metazoa; phylum Chordata; class Aves; order Rheiformes; family Rheidae; genus Rhea; species Rhea americana. The sequence goes on from NW_028187089.1 coordinate 807,193, forward strand.
CACTGGGAGGCCACTACCTGCTGCAGGTTCCCACTGTGTTGCAAAGCGCTCATTGGAAGCGGAGGTGGAGGAGGTGGTGGGGGGAATAAAGAACTGGGCATTTCTGAATGAGTCTGTTGGTCTGGAACTGGCATGGGGCTCACTGAGCTAGAGTCACTCTGCATAGAGCCAAGGTTGCTGCCATCAAAATGAGTCATTTTCTTCTTCATTAATTTTCTTTCTTTGGCTCTGCGATTCTGGAACCAGATTTTCACCTGCAGAGGAGCAGAGGAAACATTTTTTCAATTACTAATACGATGCAGTGTGGCCCTTTATGTAATAAATTATGGGGCATAAGAGAAAAATCAGTTGCAGGAGGACCACTGAGAAAGGCAATAGCCAGCTAAGACAACAGAGCTGTTTGCTTGTTTTTTCACACAGAAAACCTAGGAATCAAATATTTATTGATAGTTTGATGAAGAGTTTTTCAGTGTTATTTTTAGGAAGTATATTTTATGGAATAAAATTTGATTTTGGGTACAAAATCTAATAGAATCTCATGCCTGACTTTGGTAGCCAAAATACTCTGAGAGTCTCTTTACATTGAAAACTGTATGCTCTAGGTCAGAGTAAGTCTAAATCTGTCATTTGCCAATGGACTGAGGAACAGAGGCTTTCCTGTTTCAAAGGCTGCATGTTAATTGGTTTGGTCCAAAGTGTAAGCCTAAAACAGTGGGAATGCAGTTCTGAGCAGAATTGCACCCTTTGTCAACGCATCCCATACTTCATTGTGCATGTGTGCTACTGTTGGTACACAMACAACTTCAAAGAATTATGTAAGTGTTGCCTTGATAGCCAAGTGGTTTTATTGCATTTGTAAATGGAGCAAGAATCTGCTGATTATGATGCTTCCCAAACAGTGCACTGCTATATACCATCGTCATTGCTGTACCATAGAAATGCAATCATCCTTGGGAAGAAATGGAGCAACTATTGAAGAGTGTACAGTTTTTGAGTAGGATGGAACAAGCTAGGATATGAGATGAAGTTGATGAGCAATGTTCTGCTGAAAGTACAGCAGAATTAAACTGAATTTGATAAGGCATGAAAGGGTAAATGCTYTATGGCAGATGACATGCAAGATGGCAGGATGAATCCACAATGTTGGATTTAAACCAGTGAATTCCACCTTTCTCCTTGTTTATCCTTGGAAGTGGCTCTATATTACATCTTGTCTGTGTAAAGAGCCAAGCTATTACATTCAGACATGTTCTGCTGTTTTCCCTTTGGTATTCAGGTGACAAATGAAGGACTTCTGTCACCGTTTTGTATAACCTAAAGAAAAAAATCTGTAATTTACTGAGAAATAGTGATTTGTTATCCTTTGCTAGAAGTGTAGGAAAGAAAAAGAGTATGATGATCATAAAGAACATAAAACAATAAAAAGTGATATTATCTGTGGGTATTACGTTGTGGTTTGAAAGAAATGTAGTAGTAAACCCACAATGTTACCACAAAATATCTTAAGGAGTTTGGCAGTCTCTGTATTTATCATTGAGGCATTATTGTTCCCATTTTACAGTTGAGGAATTTAAGTACAAAGCAAGCTTATTGGAACTTGAACCTAGGTTTCTTAAGTCCTAGGCTATCATCTTGAACGTTTGGCTATTCTTTCTGTTGCCTTAGTTTATGGAATATCATTTCGGTGGCAAGCTCCTTTCCATTAAAGCAGTCTCAAATATTCCCAAACTTGKAGTGTTCTAATTGTCCTGAGATAATCTAGCCTCGCCAGTGTGTTTGCTAAAATTCATGAAAACATAAAACATCCATAAAACTCAAAGCAATGCAAATGCAGAATTACCCTCTAGGTTCAATGTTTTTATCTGCCTTTGAATGTAAGTTTTCTTTCTTTCTTTTCTTCTTTTTTTCCTTTCTTTCTTTTTTTTTTTCTTTTTTTTTTTTAAGTAGAGATGCAGTTCTATAGTGGTGATCCAGAGAGAAGTTTTAGTAGGCACTTGACATTCATATGCCTATTATCCAATACTTACAATTAAATACGAATCTGAAAATGATAGAATAAGAGCTAACGTGATCAACTATGTCTGTCTGATTTATTCTGACTGTGTTTTTTTGCTTGATGGTATCTTCTCTTTCACTACTTTTTTCAATGGTTGAGTTGTCTTGTAAGTAACCCTTCCCCTCAAGTCTAATCTTCTCTCTTCTTCCTTGTCCTCATCATCTCCTTTATTTCTGTCTTTCTATATCAGCAATCTTTCATTTTACTGCTCTGTTTTTGATGAGATGTTAGGTCTTTCCTTCCTTGTCTAAACAATCGTTCTTTGTCCTTTTGTCCTGAGTGAGATATTCCTTCCAATGTCCTGGATGGGATTTTGGCATAGCCTGTAAAAAAAGCTTTCCCAGAAAGTCATTCAGGTTCTAGGTAGAGCACAGTACATCTAGGGCCAGGATAGTGTACGTTCAGTCAGTGGTGTTGTCACATTAATGTGGTGGGGTTATATAAATTTGTACAAAAGATTGGTAGAAGGAATATTTATCAGTTATTTCCCTCTTTATCTTACATTTTCAAGAGAGACTTCAGTGAATTTTAGGCTTTGTGCATTGGAATTAATATTGTTCATGACATATATTGATGATGGAGCAGAGCAAACATTACAAGAAATGTAGCTGTAATTCCTATGATAAATGTAAAAAAAAAATATACTAACAAAAGGTTTTTCAGGAATTATCACTGAACYAGGAAGTTTCAAGTAAATATTGTTCATTTACAGAAACAGGATCTTAATTTTTAAATTTAGCATAATGAAGTCAAGTTTTTAAGAATTTTACAGTCAGGGAAAATACAAGTAGTCTGATTTTTATGCCCAATTGTAATAATTTTAGTTTTCAATAATTAAATACTTACACTGAGCTGCAGATTGAGAAATGTTTGCAAAACGTCTGTTTGCTTCTCCAATTCTGTAAGCTCTTTCAGCATRTGTCTTGGCAAGTGCACGTTGGATGAATAGCTAGGTGTATTTTAGGCTATCCCTGTGCGTTAGATCCCACAAGCAATGGTGAATCAGGCATAATCTTCAATGCATAATTTTGAATAGTAATTTACTGAAGAAACAGCACTATGATAGTGTACAATTTGCAAACAGAAAACTAATGAGCGTGTTATCCCCTGAAATCTGTTAATGGAGATCCTTCAATAGCACTTTTAATTTTATGTTTAATTGCTTATTTCAGTATACTGTGTTAAGCTTACAAATAAAACAGAACAGCACGTGTGCTCAGCYGATGTTGTGAGTCTCTTTATGGGAGATCTGGCTTGGTATCTTAGCTGTTTGCATGAGCCAGCTGATCGTGGAAGTGCTRTAGAGCTGGAGGATATGTATGTACCTGCTCCTCTTTGGTAGGAGTTGGTAGAGTCTCTAAGTACAGCCGTAACAATATACGCGCCTTGTAATTACATAATGGAGGAATGTGGCACTGATGGGATCCCGAGCAATTTGTATTTATCTCTTGGCTAGAAGGGATAGTGGTCTTGATTTAGGCCATGGGTAAAGAAGTGGTATTGGTGGAGGGGAAGAGGAGGGAGAAAGGAATATTAAGTGTGCAGGAAATCTTTAACAAAAGGTAAAAGGCAATCAAAGAAATGAATACCTTTGGTGTCCTGAGTATACTTGAATTCATCACCTATATTCAGTGGCTGCATCTTTGCTAAGACTGGCCTCTTGCAACTGGTTATAGAATTCCTGTTGACTTCAGCAGAATCAGGACTTCTGCTTAAAAATTTTTGCAAAAATTTCTCTGTGCTACCAGTGCCCCAGTAAAGTAGAGAGAACTCCAGCCAGTATTTCGGGGGAATTTTTGGACTCCTGTTTCAGAGAACAGGACTGTACTGAAGACTGGTGTTTACTTTTTCTGTACTGGTGCACAGCTCACTGCTTTTGTTGCAATACTAGTACTGAGGAATATTTAGAAATAAGTGCAAAGACAGCCATGAGGCCATTCAGCTTTGAGTCCCTACACTGCAAGTGGAATCAAGTCACATGGTTCAGTTATTAGAGGCATTAGCATTTCTGTGTTTTTAACCAGTGCCATTATCTCCTCCACAGCAATAATAAATTCAAAGGAAACCCTGAACGGGTGATCCATACTCTACCTGTCTCTCAGAAAGTCTTAGGTTTGCAGCAAGTTCAGACTTCCTCCTGATTGTAATGTATCTGTTGTAATGAAATTCCTTCTCTAATTCTAATCTCTGATGATCTGTGTAAACCACACGGTACTTCTCTCTTGTTCTTGTTTTACCTGTTTTGAGAAAAGAACACATAGCTTCAAACTAGAATTTTTTAAAATTTTTAATATTTTAAATTTTTAAATTCAGTAATACAAAATATCTGACATATTTGAAAATATGTTTATGGGTATTTTAAGGCTGATTCTCCGTGCACTTACCAGAGTAACTCCCTTGACTGAAGTGGACTCGATCTTGATTTACAACACAGGAATTTCAGACCATCAGATTTTGAGTTTACTCTTTAGTAAATAGATGATGAACTGGTGCTTAGATTCTTTATTACCCTTGTGTTATCATTTGGGAAATCAAAGGTGGTTTTGTTAAGAACTAGAAGCCAGGAAACCCGGGTTATGTCCCCAACTCTGATGCAGGCTTCCTGTGTAGTGTTAAATTGTTCTGTTTCTCCATTTCTAAAGCTGATATAATGCTAACTGCTTCAGAGAGAAATTGTGAAGTGTATTCTACCGAATAGAAAATATTGAGAGCTTCCAAAGTCCCTCAATCCTTGTGTCTGGAAAAATTCATATAATATTGTGGTTATTTCAGTTTGGAGGTCRTGTTTTCCTTCAAGTCTGGTGCAATCTATCCATGACTTGACAATAGCACAAAGAATAGTTACATAGATTTTTGGATGACAGTAAAATGGGAAAAAGAAAGCGATAAGGTTTAAGACAGGACATCGAACAATACTAGAATTGCAGCATCTGGTTTTTTGCAAGTACCATCGCTGCCTCATTCTCAGCTATCAGTGCAGTTGACTGAAACAAACTTGGCTCAGTTGGCAGTACCTGCAGTTGCTAATGACAGGAGGCAACGAAGGCAGATTCAAGTGGCTGAAATRTTATGGAATCCATATGGGATAATTTCTCAGGACAGCCCATCTTAGCTTTAGTGAAAGACATGAGAACAGGAAAGGCTACTGATGTGCCCTTGTCACCTGCCTTTCCCTTTTTGTTCGTATCAGGCAATCAGAATATCAGGAATCAACACCTGTTTAAAACCAAGGCACTAGAGCCCTTCCCTAAAGTCTTCCTACATTTTAGAAAGATGAGMTCATTGAACTGCTAAGAGCAGTGTCATCATGATCACTAACAGTGTCTTACTCTTTTGCTTGTGCTTCCTGGCTTATCTGGATATTTCTTCTTATATATATATATTTATATTTATATATGTATATGTATGTATTTGTTTAAACTGTAAATTGTCTGGGACAGGGAATGTGTTTTTTTAATTTATTTATTTATTTTGCAGTATCTTGTATAGGGGTACTCTAGTTAGTCATTCTTTTTGTCCTTGCTGGTCACTATGATAGTATAGTTAATGAACAGTCCCTTTAGATTAAAGTTACCTCAGGTCATGAATAAAACTTGGGGCATGTTGTGGTTTGTCACCTTTAACAGATGTAGCACAGCTTTGTACAGTGGATTATGCTTGCTTTTCTCTGAGGAGGTTATGTGAATGCCTAGTTTTTCGAAAAAAGGGGTTCCTTAGACTCATAAGGCTTGCACACCTAGGATTAATTTTGAAAGAATGAAGAGCACTGGGGAGCTCTGAAATATGTATCATGTAGCAGTGGAATCAAAGGCTTGACGTCTTCCCAACCCCTTCTTCCAGCCCCTCCTTGCTTTTGAATTTTTGCTAATGGCCAAAGATCAGAATTTGAGATGCAGAACTGTATTAAGTTATGCCTCAATTCATGACCTGGTTTCATAAACATTTTCCCTCCATCTGTGAGGGGAGACGTAGAATTTAATTCCTTGTTTTAATAGCTGAACATGTTTAAAGTTAACATTACTTCTCACTTCCTATCTAAATGCCTACACCACGTGGTAATAACTTGAGAGTTGTATCACTTTTTCAGCATTTGACAATCAGTGCTGTGTTAATTGTAAGAATTTTTGGCTCAGAATGATACATTTACATTATAGGACCTTAGGGCATTGATCGTTTTTATACCTTTTGTAAAGATCCAAGATACAGGCTTATTTAGCACTGGAAGTCCTGGACACTGCAATGCTGTAAACAAATATTGTTATAGCTCTGGTTGTGGACAATAACTGGTTCGTGCTGCGTGACAGGCTGTTTCTAGGCTTGTAGAACAAGGTCTACATCAGAATTTGTTCCTTCAGCTTCCAGGCTCCATGCTGCTTGACCCTGGGAAAGCACTATGCGTTAATAGTGAGTTTACGGTGATATGGACATTTTCCTACTATCTTGAGCTCCTCAGCCTGTTTACTGGGAGTATTTCAATAGGAAGAATAAGTGTATGCATGTTCATATTTGTTGCTTCTGTTGAGGTTTCTGCTCATTCTACGTAGCCAAAAATACTTTCACTCAAATAAGATAACTTTGCTGTGAACATTCTGCTAGGCTGTGCTTGACCATGGTAGGTCTGTAGGAYTTCTTAAATTTCAGTAGCATTTCTACCATTGTGAAACTGTATTGGAAGCAGAATTAGCCCAATTGTGTTTACCTTGATAATCAAGTGAAAATCAAATGATATTAATTCTATAATAGTAGAGTAAGAATTTTAGAGTCCCTGGAGAAGAATGGTTATTCGGTTCAGCCCACATAAATATCAAGACATTTGTTTTCCTTCTTTGGGAGCGTAAATTGTTTGTTTAACGTATAACCTGTGGTGCTTTAGTACCTTACTTTATATTTTGTAACTTTTGATTGCTCTAGCCTCCTCCTTAAATGTGCATTTGGGGTCACTCTATGGGACAGAATGCTTACAATGTTTCCATAGCTGTCCTTTGTATTGTTAAGTTGGAGAACACAAAAGAGCAACAAGGTGATCTTATCTTGAACTCTATTCTCATTCAGAAGCCATAGACAAATATCAGATGGTCTTCTGTTGCCAAAACAAGGTGGTAAACATCAAGATATACCTTTCTGTTTCTGATTTTGAGTGCAAAAAAATTTATTTTCTGGAGAGGAATGTTTTCTCTTTGCTTTTTGAACTGAAGAAATAAAGTGCATTTGGAAAACAGAACTTTCTCTCTTACAAAATCATTTCTTGTCATATAAGTGTCTTTATTTTTAGCAGGGATGATAATTTCTGATTCCTTTTGAAGGCACGTTGGGAGCTTTCACAGCTAGTTTAAGGAAATGAAAAGAATGTTTTTAAGAAATAGAAAAGAAAAAAAGAGAGTATTTCTTTCCTAAAAGTAAAAAATAGTCTGAGTGAAAATCTCTATGATCTATCAGGTAAATCTTGCCTTTAATAATCTGATTTTTTTGCAGAGTAATACTCTGCATGTGAACCATCAGAGAGTGAGAGCTCTGCCATGGCCTTCGGGGAGGATACTTTTTGTTCTGACAATGTCATGTTTTACTCAGTTAGGCACTCACCCTTACCTGTCAGTGAGGGACTTCCTAATGTCTTTGTTGGATGCTGGGTTGGAATTACACTGAATATGGCATTTCCTTTCAAAGGCAAAATACATTTTTCATATATTTTCCAAGTTAAACAACAGCAACAAAACCTGTCTGTAAACAATTTAGAACTTTAGCCTGTAATTCCACTTGTCATGTGGAATTGACCTTTAGAGCCTTTGGAGCCAGATCTTGCTGCTGCTTCTACTGTTTTTTATTACAATGGTGCATTTTATTTCAAGAAGAGATACTACCTGAGTAAAATTTGAGGTAGGATTTATGAATTAACCTCAGAAGTAGTGGAAGGATATTCTTCATTCCTCAGGCTTCTTTAGGAGCTAATGAATTCAATCATCCAAAGATAAAAGTTAATTTTTTAGTCCAGGCCTTTAGTGAAATCCTGTTTATTTTACTCGTTTAGATAAGTGAGTGAAATTATCAACATCCAACTTTCTACAATCCTAGTTAATCTTTTATTAATGACAGTTTATCATTTTAATCAGTAATACAGTATAAGTTTTATTGGAAATCCTGTATCATGGACAATTATAGCAGGGAATTGCAAGTGGCCAGAGAGGTTATCAGTAGTTGAAGCAGCTGCTTTGAAGCAGCTACCTTTGTAGTATGACTGCCTTTGGGATGGTGCTGGGGGAGTGGATTTCCTGATTTTGCTGAGCTATTTAAGAACAGAGAATTTTGTCAAAAACTTATTTCACAAATAATGACTGACTGAGAGTGCCTCTAGAGTAATGCAAAATCAAGAAATCGTGAGGTACAGTTTAACAATCTGGTTCTATGACACCCACTTTAGCAATTTCTGTGACTAGCCAAGTTTTGAGTTGGGGGGAAGGGAACAGCTTTCCTATTGGCCATAAAATTCACAGAGCATTTCTTCTGAAGACAATAAACCTCGGAGAAGGCCTCTTTATTTGCTGTGAAAATCATCACCCTTTCCGGCAATATAACTCCTGAAGAAAAGAGGGAGAAGGAAGAGACAAGATTGCATATCAAAGCAAAGAGAAGTGTTAAAAGGGTCTGTTGCCTCAATATGACAGATAGGCCTCAAAACCTAAGACAATGTAACCCAGGAAAGGAAAAAAAACACCATCAGACCTCWCAACTAGTTTACAAAGCAAAATAAATTAGCATTAGAACTGGCCCTGGCCCCCTTTTCAGTGCCTCCTCTCTTAACTGTTCAGGAATGCCGTAGTCTTCTGTAAATTGGCGTTGTTTATAGAAATACAGCAGCTACCTGACTTAGAAGGTATCATAGTATGGAATAGTGTCAGATTACTTACAGAGCATCACGATTTCAATTACATCATTTAATATTGCTTTAGAGGGAGTTAATGTCGGTACCTGATGATTGGAATGCAGCTTAAGTTAGTGAGAAATGTGAAATGTTTTTCTGGCCTGGAGATAAGCTCAGTTCAGATCTGCATCTTTGCCTTARCTCAGTATTAAGGGAGAGATTAGAGATAGTTTTTGAGTTTATGATAAAGCCATCAGAGATCAGGACCCAGAGGTTTTTTGGGGCCTATCTTTAAATATTTATGCACTTATTTTATCAGTTAGGAATAGAAAGGGCCAAATTCACCTTAGTTTGATTTCAGTGACCTAACTGGAGTTGTGAAAAAAAGTAATTTTAAATGAGTCTGGAAGAAGGATATTGTGCTGCACATGACATTCTGTAAAGGTTAAATTAAAAAAAAATCCTTGTCATTGTGTTGGAAAATGTTACATGGGCCCAATCCTATATAAAAATGTCTCATTCCTGCCAGAATTCTTACGGAGATGAATAGGACTATTCCTTATTGCAAAATTGGATGCATAAAGGTTTGTGAAACATGGTGAAATTCTGTGTTTATATTTTCTGGTGGGTCTTGATGATTTGTTCTTGTTATACATATTGAGATGACTCATGCTAAAAAGAAGAGAAGAGAAACACAGAATCAAAATATGTCAGGTGACTTGAATTTTCCCTCTGTTCACTTCTGTTACTGAACACTATTCAAAACTCTAAAGTCATCTGTTATGGTTGTCTTCTACTATTCTGTGATAAAGCTTATTGGCCAAATTTTATTCTTTAGTTTGTAAGTGTAAACTATTCTGTTGCATTCTGTTAATCTTCATTATTCAGAAGTAACCAGATCTAGAGCAGAGTCATCTTCTGTCACTTTTTGATGATGATTGGACAGACCCCCTGTGTGGATTTTGTTTAGCAGAAGGACACAAGCTGCAGAAAATGTAGGCAGGTTTGTAAGTGGCAAGATCAGGGGAAGTTCCATTGCCAGTGACATGCTAGGTTGAACATAGATGATTAACTGAAAAWTTTTCAAGTGTTATATGTTCTTTAGGCATTCAGCATGTTGCAAGTATGTCTCATTTCTCTTCCTTAGGATTGAGAGAGTATAACTTCTTTATTCTTCAAAGACTAGATACTCTGCATTTGYAGTATGTTTGATAATGATGCCAGCAGCACCTGTCATCATTAGAAAAAAAGTCTTTATATTTTCAGAGTAAATCTTTTATTGTACAAGAGTGACAGGAGAATTATCATGTACAGGAAGTGTCTGCTTATAATTAGCTTCCCTCTGTTTCAAAACTCCTGCCCTCCCTATTTTATGGTAACCTAAATGCAGGTCTTAAGATGTATGTTCAGCTTTGTGAGTAAATTCTCAATGCTGCTGAAACTGCCTGGCAATTAACTATTCAGACGTATTCTTTTGGGCACAGTTTTACCTCAAATTTTTGTTGCTTTCTCACAGAGACAAAAAGAAAAGCCTGCTCYTATGAGAAAATGTTCAGATACCTCCACAAAAATGGTACTGAAACAAGAGGAGAAGATTTAGGACGTGCTCTAGGATAGATTTTTTTCTACTTCCCATCAAAGAATTTGATAGTAATCACGCTGTTTACGTGCATACGTGCGTGTAGAATTTGTAGCCTTGCCACCTCAAATCCCTAGTTCTCATGGCTTTCTATCCTCTGTTACAATTGCTAGTTTCCTTGGCTTTACTCATCCTTTCAAATTGCTAATTTGGGAGGGGAGAGGGGAAACAGAAACAGTATTAGAGTCTTTTTTCACGTGTGTTCTTGAATGAAAATACTAGATAGTTAGTTTTCTCCTTGGAGTGTTATGAGCCAAAATACACTTGCTTTCTCCTGTATCCTGAACACCCTCAAGAATGCAGGGACCAGGCCTTGGATCCTACTCTTACTGCACGTAGGTCGGTCCCACCAGTTCCAAAGGTGCTGGGGCAGACAGGCAGACAGACATCCTCCAACCAGACAATGGTGGATGAAAGTTTAATTAGATCTTTGCTGTGAGGAATGCATTCTAGTACCACTGGACCAGCATGGTAGTCTCACAATAAATTCTGAGATCTTCCAGAGGTTTCAAGTAGCATGATTTCAGGAATGTCATGTAACACCAGCTGAAGATGTGGTCTTATATTTGTTGTTGTTGTTTGTGGAGTTACACAATATAATAAAAGTAATAGTAAATAGAAGTAATCTTTTGTTGTTCCAGGTAAACCAAATAAGTGAGAGAATATAGAAAGACTTCTAGGATATGAGACAGCGGTAGAAATTTCAATGAAGTATTTTTTTGTCATCTGCCAGGTCACAAGGCCAGAAAGCATCAATGAGAGAAGCTAACCGTGAAAGCTCTGGAGGTGGAAGTGTCATTGATTCTGCACCTTGTTTCTGTAGATGTTACTCACAAGTCAGACTACTCATGTAAGTAAACTTACGGAAAGAATCTCTCCTGATTTTAAGGGGGTATGATTACCAGCACATTTCATGCAGACTTGCAAGATCATATTGCAAATGTCACTTGCCTTAATAGTCTGTGCTTCCATGGTGAAATTGCATTATTATTGCTCAGTAGTATTTTGGAACAGTTAAAGAACAAATAATGAAACTTGTCTAATTTCTGTTCTGATAGAGTTACTTTGGGTGAGTCTGAGCCTCAGTTTTTCCGTCTTTAAAATAAGAATAGTAGTTCTTATCTATTTCACAGAGAATAAGGTTAGTTAATAAATAATAGGTGGATTCATCAGCTTCCATTTATACAAAACCTCTACTGAAAATGCTAATAGTTTTTGAAAAAGGGTCATACTTCATGTACATATGCCACTTTTGGAATGTAAAGAGCAATAGATTCAATCTAAGAAATTATGCAGCATTTTGATTGTGATCCAGCAAACTACCTCTGTACTTGCAGTTAGCCTAGTCACATATTTAAAGTCACTGACAAGAACTGCATGCTCAAAGATAAACTCATCTAAGTGCATAGCTAGATCTGACCTGTTAGTGTTAATTGTCGTTAGTACTAATTTTGATTTCTTTTTTCTTTCTTTTTTTCTTTTTTTTTTTTTTTTTTTGGAAAATGGGGGAAAAACAAAAGTGTCTTTGCTTTTAAGCAGAGGAAGAGGAGGGAGTGAGGAGAAAGAAACTGACTCCAGTGAAGCAAATTTATTGGAATGAAGCATTCCTGGCATATGAAAAATAAGGGAGAGGGGGGCAGGAGCAAGAAGTAACAGGAAAAGTATCAGTCTGAATGTTTCCCTAAAGCATGACCCAGTACCCATGAAGTGAATGGGTAGGCTCCCACTAATTTCAGAAGGCCTTACACTGGCCTGTGGGCATTTAAGGGGATATGGCCTTACGACATGCCGATTTCTTCAATTCCTCTCGAGTTGAAGGTACTCAGTGTCTTGTTGGACCAGTCACTTCAGAATGGAGAGACTCCCAGCACGGCCAGCGGGTGCTCTGACCCTTACAGGCTTGGGATGTGGAATGCTACAAGCCTCAAGCTTGTTAAGCAGGCGATTCGAACCCTATTGTCTATTATATACAGCACAGTGTCCCCATTATTAGAAGGGGCAACACAGACAGGTCAGGAGATCAGGCCTTTCTTGCTGAGAGGCTGCATTTCAGATCTGCAGGAGCAAGAGGCAGGTAGGTAAAGAAGCGATGAGAAGCAATGAATTTTTGAATAAGTGTTCTGCCATCAGAAATTATATGCTAAATCGTACAATCTGCAAGTAATTTCATTGCCCTCATGAGGACTGCTCAGAGTTAAGTCGTAAGTTTTTGCAAKATCAGGCCCTCTTGTTTTTTCTTGGGTAGTATACAGTGAAGAACAAATATGATTAAAAAAAAAACACTCTATTTCTTGTATTTGGCAAAATTCTTGTTCACCCAGAGTAACAGCTTACTCTGCTAATTGTCCTGTTGATTTCTGTAGACTATCCATGAAGTTGTAGTCAACAGTAGTAATGACTTTGTCCATACAGATTAGATGCACTATTTTAACACAGGTGATTTTTATATCAGGTTGCTTTTATTTTTCTAACACATGTTTTAAATAATTATCTTCCTCTCAGAGACTGAGTCAGGACTTGCTTTAAAAATTGTTATTTACAAGCATGTGTGGAACAGAGATGGCAGGAAGGAAGGACTGAAAGGAAAGGAAACTTCCTAAAAAAAAAAAAAAAAAAAAAAAAAAAAAAAAAAAAAAAAAACCCCCCCCCCAAAAAAAAAAAAAAAAAAAAAAAAAAAAAAAAAGAAATACTATGAACGTCTCTTCAGGGGATATACTGAGCATCCTTAATTCCTACTGATCTCAGTACATGTCAAAGCTGCTCAACACCTCAGAGGATCAAAAACCTTTATAGCAGATCATGCCTTAGTTCTTTTCAGGCAGCTTCCTCCCTTCTTTCTCCTGTCCTTCTCCACTGTTTTGTTCCATTCATTTTTTCTGCTATCTGATCTAAGGTACAGACATTTGGTTTAGGGATATTTAGTAGTTTTATTTCTTTTTTGTGTATTGTTCCTTTCCACAATCAAAAGGACATTTTTCCTGAGGCTTCATGACTTATTTTTTACTTTTTAAATGCAGTTGAAGCATCATTTTTCACTCATGCGCTATTATGCATTGGAGATTGACTTGACAAGGTATTAACTGGTTGTATTAGAATGGATCTTTCTATTCCTGTGTATTCTGAAAGCTGCTACTACAAAGTGAAGCAGGTCTTTCCTAATCATTCCTGTTTTTAACTTGCTTCATTGTTTGATCTTGCCAATTGCATTTCAATGTTCTGAATAAGGAAGTTTAGGGAGGTTGCTTCTAACACAAAACCTTATATCCAACCCCTTAACATCTTACTTGAGTCTTTCACGTCTGCTCTAAAACTTCAGGAAAATAAGCAAAGTACTGGGGAAATAGGATGCTTTCATCATAATTTCTGTCCACAGACATTTGTCTTCATTCAAATCTGTAGGAATCCTGTTAAAAGCAGTATTTGAAGTTCACAACTATTTTTTTTAATATATTATCTTAAGTAAAGGTACTTTACTGTTGAACAAATATGTCTTTTTCATCTGCCCCAGCATTAAAAGTCAAGAAAGAAATATAAGAAATCATCATCTGATCAAAAACATGACCTGATAATAGATTTGATTTAATAGATTTAACTGCTAGCAAGAGAATCCTTCAAAGCAATTAGGATTTTTTTTTAAGAGGTATGTTTCCTCTAAACAGGAAACTTGGCCAAAAATAAAAGCTCTTCTCAGCATAAACCTCAGTGCCCTCATACCTGTAGAGGTGGATTGCACCGTTTTCCTCATCCATTCATAAGAGCTGTGCCTTTGGCTGTTGGGAGAGATTTGCTGTGTATTAGTTGCATCTGTGGGAGGTAACCCGCCAGATCCAGCAGGATGGAGGGAGCTGTAATCAGCAGAGCTGTAGGAGACCTGCCCAGGAGAGGAGCCATTGATGTGTGCGGCAGCAACGGTGCTGGAAGGTCCTGGGCCGTAAGCGTTCCAGTCCTCCCTCTGTGGGCCGTAGTGAGATCCCCAGGTTCCCGCAGACTGTCCATGGTTGTCCAGGGTCGGCACATGATGATATCCCATGTAATCTGAATAGGGTGGAGTAGACACAAAGTTTTGCACTGGCAAGTTGTTGCTGCTGCACCTTGCAGATCCTGGATACATGCTGGTTTCTTTATCCAAAAGATAACTCACATACATGATGCTCACAGCCTGGCTTTGTCTTGCTGGGACATCCTGCTCCTTGCAGTGTTTGTTTGATCTCTCTTCCCCTCCTCTTTCTTTCTCTCTCTTTTCTAGCCCTGACCGGCTCTATAAATGACTCATGCTAGCCCTGATGTCCCTTTACCACACATGATTAACAATGGTGTTACCAGGTGCTGGTGGTAACAGTTTACTAAGGTCCTGCCTGATGTCACAGATAACTGCCTGCCCCAAAATTACATTTGCATTCAAATGAAGGGCTGACCATACAGGCAACCCCACCTTACTGCTAGTTCTAGTGCTTCCTTTCTCACAGATCCTTCATGTATTACCATCCTGGTTCTATACTCTTTAAACATAGTTTGAAATCGCATGGTCTTCAAGCTGAGTTGCATAYATCATTAACCAGTAACTGTTCAGGCAGTAAAAGTAGTACTTTAGTTATGCAATACATGGCAGAATCTAACTTCATGCTTAGGTTATGGTTATCTGCTAGTCTGGTAGTCTTTTGTTAGAATGTGCTACTCTTTTCTTTTCTTTCTTTCTTTTTCTTCTTCTTTTTTTTTTTAACTGAAATCAAAGGACTAGTACAGTCCTTAACTGCAACCCTTACATACTTGCTCACATGAGCACTCCTCTTGACTTCAGTCCTTAGTCCATGTGGGAGAGCACTTACAAACCACAGTAATCCTGCTGATTTTAACATTACAAAGGATATACAAGAAGTCTCATAGTCATTTTGAGCATTTGTTCAGATGGATAGTCTTGTTGATGTTAGCAAGCCTATTCATGAGCTGGCTGCTTGCCACTGTGATTGAAGTTTCTCCATTCTAGCTTACAATGTTAACAGAAAGAGAATCTGTTATTGAGAGAATGCAAAATTTGTCACTTTCCCCATGCCTATATCTGGTTTGTGATATTGAAATGAGTGGTGGTTTTTCCTAAAGATTGTTCTGTTCTCATTGCTGTGTTTTTTCACATTAAGTAGCACTACTTCTTATAAATATAGGAACAAATTAGAAGCTTTTGGCTTAAAAATAAAGCAGCTTCCTAACTTTCAGGAGAAATCCTGCATTAATAAATAACAAATTCCTATGAGATTATTTGTAATCAGGAGTGAGGGGTGAAAGTGTTGATTTCTTTTTTTAATGTGCTAGATACTTTGGCATTGTCATTTAATGAGAATTTACTCTGTTTTCATTCCTTTTCCTTTAATGATGTGATAGTTAATTGCACCTTTATTAATGAACCAGCTTGTTAAAAGGATATTTTTGTTAAACAGGTGCAAAGTATAATGAGTTTTTTCTTTGTTCTGGGGTGTATTTTTTCTTTAAGAGTCTTTTGCACTTTAACACCATGTGAACTTGCAGGTTCCTCCTCCTGGTTCTCAGGAGGAGAGAATCACTTTGCACACCTGACAACACTGTTGTTTCCTTTGGCTCAGAGAAAGGTCTGTAGGCTGTATTCACACAATGGTTTGTGACTGTAGCTGTGGGAATCTTTTTTGACTCTAGTATCAAGGCTAGATGGAAAAGTCCAAACTTTCTGTGAGCACTTGTTAAGATTTTCCTACTGTGCATTGTGGCAAAACTTACACTTTTTTGTTATTTACTTCTTGTGAGTATTTGGAGAATGATGTTTTATGACTGTAACTGTTGAAAGGTGTTTTAAAAATCATTGGATGGAGAAGTTTGCCGAAGCAGTTTATTGTGTTTGCATATGTGAGGTTATTCAGTTGCAGTTGACACATGTGAAACAGTTGGCCAATCGATATGAATAAGTACAGCTGTTGGTATAGACTCCCCAGATCTAAGGAAGTCACTGATCTGTGCATTGTGTCTGAACAGCTTGATTCTCCTATATCAGCAACATAAATCATATTAATCTCCCTTACATTTTGTTGCCTTTAGAGAGCCCGTGACTCAGTGCAATAGGATTTAAGTTCTGTAGCACAATCTAGATACGTTTTGTCTATTTTTATTTTTATTTTTTTTCACCAGTACTGACTTTTTTCAGTCCTTTAGAAATGCATAGGATCAGTGAGTAATGTGGTTGTTAGTAGCTGTCAAGTTGAGACAGTATTGAAATAATTAGGAAGAAAGATTGTTTTACAACTTTTTGTTGTAACAATTTCTATTTCCTTCTCTCTTCTTCAAAACTGATGAATATTTGTCTTTTTAAGCATTGATATACCTTTCTTGAGTGCAGGTGTACCAATAAATCAGCCAAAACACTGCCGAAGAGCTTGGTATCACTGTGCAGTTTGGATCTTGATCTGCTCTT
This sequence comes from Rhea americana, assembly GCF_003343005.1. Lineage (NCBI taxonomy): Eukaryota > Metazoa > Chordata > Aves > Rheiformes > Rheidae > Rhea > Rhea americana. The sequence goes on from NW_028187089.1 coordinate 824,177, forward strand.
ACTCAGCATTCAGGAATGTTGGATATGTCAGACTACAGCAGTTCTCTGTCCTACTGCAGCATTATTACATTAGAGAGATTTTGGACCATTATTCCATAATGTTATAATTTGATTTATAAAGCTAGTGAAAGAAGATATTATACTGAGGTAGTATTTATTCATGTCTATTAGAATAGTATTAATAATTGCTAAATACAGCTACCTTTTGGCACTCTCAGCTAACATATATTTACCAGCATGTAAGGACTATCTTGTTGTTCCATACCACTTGAAGAAAGTACTTTACAGTATATGACTGTTAAACTAACAATGCTTTACTCCTTTGGCCGCGTGCTGTGAATGCCAAGCGGATTCCTGAGTACCCTTAGTTGGTCTTATTTCAGCAAGTTGCATTTTACTGTCACTTCCAATTTTTTCATTTGTATTACTTGAACCTAACCTATTAGTTCAGCCATATCTTTAGACGTGGTTGTTGTTTAACTGGTGTGAATAGATAAATAATCAAATGCTGATACAATTTGTTTAAAAGTAAACATATTCATAGATATAAAAAGATTCTGATTTCACTTACTTTTCATACTTTATAGCAAGAATATCTGTTAATAACAGGTGCCTTACTGGGGAGATTAGTCTATCTGAATACTCAGCCCTTCATAAATACTCAATTTTTCAGTCAAAACCTCTTCCATAGAAAAAAATTGAGAAGTTTCTCCATAGTCAGTTGTTTTATCTGTAAAGTGTTAGTCTACACATACAGCAGTGTGTATCATTTGGAGCTACTTCTCTTGTTAAATAAAGTCTATTGACTTGTACATTTTCTTAAAACTAAATTGATTATTTTCTGTACTGTGAAAATAATTATTCTGTTTCATAGGTTGAGGATAACATTCATTGACTCTTGCTGTTCCAGGCCTGCAGCAGAACCCTTTATCAGACACAAAAAGCAGACTGTGTCTAGACAAGTGTGTTTACGCCTGCTTTTTCTCTGTCCTTATTGATTTTATGTTTTTGTTAGAGATTCTACTCTATGTAAAAAGATATCTAGACATTTGCATTATACATCTATATTTACAAAAATTACTTGTATGTAGGATAACGTTTTTCTGAAACTTTGTCGTGCTTGGAAAATCTGTTTTGAAATATGACTAAGAAGTTTTAAAATTACAGATACCTAACATTAAAGGTAGAATAGAAGAACAGAAGTTAACTAATCGGAAAATAGTTCTTCCTCTGAGAAGTTTCTTCCTAATATGTGCAGTTGGTGTGGATCTGAGTGTGAACCTCTTTCGTTGTGCATTTGGTTATGCACTAACACAATGTATTGGTACATCAAAAAATCATGATTCATTTCACATAGGAATTCAATAGGCAGGTGATAGCACATCAGATGCCCAATGTTTTTGTGTACATTATTATTACTTACGGTGAAGTTCAGAGTTTGGTTTCAATAATCCTACACTGACAATTCTGAATTTCATTCTGTTATACTGGATAGAGCTCTTTACAAAATTTTGGTTTAAAAGCATTATGCCAAGTGGAAGAGAGGTCCTTCTAGAGTGGAAATTGAAGTAACAAAGCAGGAATTCAGCTCTTTTTCTCGAGTAGGTTTTCCCAATAACGGTATTTTGAAGGATATAGTAGTCCTAGCCTTCTCCACCCTTCTGATCTTTGCTTGACTCTAATGTAGCAAAAGAAAAGGGTAGATTCTGATCTAAATAACTTCACTGACTTCAGTGACCACTGCCTTATGCAGTGTAACAGTTTCCCCGGTTGCAGTCTGAGACCACTGGAGGCCTGCCACATTAGAAATGGTGGCAGTGCTTTGTCTTTTGTTTTTTTGTAGGCAAATATTCTACAGAGAAGCAAATAGTGGAACTGAGTTATGAAGGCTAAATAAAAAGTAATAAATAGATTTGGAGTTCGTAGTATAAATTTTTTAAAGTATATTCTGTATTTCACCATCTTTTATGAGTAGCAGTATTAGAGCTAGAAGGCAGTGAAGGTGGTATTAATTGCCGTATAAAATATTTTTCTGCCTTCCTAATATCATCATTTGTGTGATAATAAATCCCAAGCGTTATCAATAAGAAACTCTGTTTCTCCAAGTTGATTTATGAAGAGACCAAATCCAAAGTCATGTAGGCCTAGCAAATTTAGTAACAAGTCTGTGTTCTAGGCTTACACTGAGAAGCTGGAAGAGGAATAGAAATGAGGAATTATCCTGGATTTTGGAGACAAAGAAATATTATGAGTCCAAGCCACCAGATTCACCCTGTGGCTTCTTTAAGATACGTTTTTCCAGTTGAAAATTCCAATAGTTTCTATAGCTTGCGGTTAGGAAGTAGCATCCACCATAGATGATGTTTGGAAAAACATCCCTTAAGGTGTTTTTATCAGATGCTGCAGAGACTAGGCAAGAACTCTGGATTGCTGCAATTCACTTTGATCATTCCTGTTCTCCTGCTTGACTAGATCTCCAGGGCTTCCTTTTGCCTTGTCATAAAATCACAGACCTGATAAAATTGTATCTGAAGCTTCTGATCCAGATCTGTTTCAAACTGTAATTATATTAATGCCCTAGGAGGCAGGTATTTTCCTACGCATCCATGTTCTCATCTGGAAACTTCCAGAATCCCATAATTTTAAGGTGTAAATATTTATTTAAGTTTTCTCCTGTGCTACTTATTCTACCTTCTGGACCTTTTAGAAGAAAAAAGAAAAACTTTGAGACAGTACATACATGGTAAAGCTAAGTCAGACAGTAAACCATTTCTGGTTTAACTCTAGAAATATCAGGGCCAAACTGAACAGTATCATGGATAAATTTGACCTTGAAAATCCATAAAATATTTTTGGCAACCCTTTAAAAACAACTATAACATTTTTTTTAAGATAAATCTTACAAATGACAACAGCTATAGGATGTGCTGTTGTCCTGGAGGAAAGATTAACTTTATTAGCTTATTTTTATTTTTTATGAGCTTTCATTTTTTCCCAAGAGCAGTAGCACTTGTTTTTTTGAGGCAGATGTCTTTCTGAAAATAGTCTTTCATCGGCAAGACTGATCCGTTACTCCTGTGAAGCAATGGGGACAGCTAGTGGTTAACTGGGTGAATAGCAGGCCATTTCTAATAAGACTTTCAGTGACTGTCCTTATTCAGATTTCAAAGAACTTAAGCTGTTCTGTTTTATAGGGAATGTATAGATAATAATAGAGTTTTATGTCATTCTGATCTCATATATTAGCTCCTTCCAGGAGTGCCTTAAGATATGAATCTTGTGGTTTTTCCTTTCTTTTTTTGTTCTGCAGAGTGCTCTTAGGTCCACAATGTACTAGGTGTTGAAAGTTGGATCACTGAGCTGCCATATAGAACTCAGAATGTATATATGTAGGCCTGATCTCTGTTGCACTGATGTATTGCCTCTCGTGTCATCTAAAATGCCACCAGTCAAAATGCTGGTATTTCACACCCACTTTACACGAGTAGAAATGCCTTATGAAGTGATGGCAGTGAGGGATGAAGAGCAGGACTGTGGTATTCTAATCTAGTACTCCTTTAAGGAGTAGCTGTATTTCTAACCTATATGCCATGTTAACAAGGATATATGCTGTCACAAGAATGACAGAAACTTCCAGGATTTCACTTCTCAGCTCCCTGTCCTGTAAAGAGAGAGCTGACCTACCTGAGCAGGTAGCCATAGAGAGGAGGTAAGATAGGAGGAACAAGGGAGAGCTGGTTCTCAGGGCCATCTCTTCAACTACCTTGGGCTAACCAGGTAGCAGGTATTCCACAACAGATATTAATTTGTAAAACAGAAGTAACACTCGTGATCTCACGTGGTGTAGTACAATTTAAGAAATGCTATGAAAGTGTTCAAAGGTCTCTGTATAAGGGGTAACATAAAAATATGAATTCCTTCCCTCATGGCTTGTGAAGTAAATCAACTAACGTTTCTTGACAGCAGTAGCAGGCAGGATAGCTAACGTAAAAGACAGTTGTGTAAGAATGTCGAGAATATTGCTGGTTCTGAAGGGGGAAATCTCTTTTTCTGACTGTTATTTTCAGGTTGCTCTGTGCTTTCAATTTTTAACACCTTGTAATATGCTGGATCTCCTCAGGCTGTGTGAGTCATGCCACTTCTGTGATGTGATTGAAAGTGATGAAATTCCTGTAGCCAGACCTGGTAAGTCACTACCCAGTGTAAGAAGAAAGCAAAGGGGTCTGCTCAGTATGCTTTCCAGAACTAAGTACAGACAGATCTGAAGCCCGTGTTCAGTGCTTTGGTCTGTTTGCACGTTGTCAGTGCTGCAGGACCTCAGCTGGTCATTTGGCTGCCACCAGGAACAGGAGGAAAACCTGTCCTGTAGGCAGGAAGCCCACTGAGGCCAGTTCCTAGCTAATATGCTAGCAGACCTGATGCACAGTGGAAGATTTTCAATCTTTGCCAAAAAAAGCACAGACGGCGAGATGAATGCCTGGTATGAACTGCGACCAGCTGAGTTAAGCAAAATGTAATCTGGGCTTCTTGTACTCTGTTTTTTGTGAGTTTGTGTATATGTATGTTTAAGGCTCTTCTACTGAGTGGAAACTCATATGTCTGCAACTCTCAAATTTAGATGAGAACTGTGTTATTCTTCATATATGGCAAAACAGTGTTGTGACTTTTAAATGCTATCTGGTGAAATTCTCTGAATCTAAAATAACGRCTTGGAGAGCTCTATGAATTCAATTCTCTAGGTGTAAATCCTGTTCTTTGTGCTGCATGTACTATTAGGCAGTGAGCTGCTGGCATAGAATCTGCATGTGGATTACTTGCAACTAATTCTTAAAAATATCAAGAATTTCTGAGGGGATTTCTGGAACTGGTGCTATTTTGTCATTTAGTAAGGAAAATGTCCTTGGACCTAAGAATGTCTCAATGTAAGTGACTCACTGATCTATACCTGGGTTTTGTATAGCTCTGTAGTCATTCATGAAATAAAAATAATGGCAGAAAGAGCCTCTCTTTAAAGTGGTCTTTTCCACTAGGTGGCACTTTTAATACACAGTCTAGGCAAATCTTTCATGTCTGATTAAGCACCCCTATTAGATGCTACTCAAATTTGTAGTTAGTATTCGACCAAACTAAAAAAGGATCAATGTATTGTTGCCTACAGCGGTTTTCATAGCTGCTTCTAATACTAGCATTGATTAAATTCTCACCCCCTACTCTGTATAATGGTAAATTAGCTCAGGAATTATCCTCCCCTTCCTAATCGTTGTATCCAGCCTTTTGCCATCTGT
>NW_028187089.1:829503-844670 GCF_003343005.1 Rhea americana
AAAAAAAAAAAAAAAAAAAGAAAAAAGAAAAAAAGAAAAAGAAAAAGAAAAAAACAATCCAACTAATCTTTCCCCTCCTTGGAACTTAAATATAATGGGGTCATTTAAACAGTAAGTTTTATTTTAAGTTGCCAGATATAACCAAAATGAAGTGCTGATATATTCCCCGTTGTTAATAAGCATATGGGTGGGCATCACAGATCATTACTTTGCTCAGTGCTTCTTCCTAGCCAGCTGACCAAGCTCATTCCCTACGCTGTTCTAGTCTCTATGTTTCTAGCCTCTAGTGGGGCAGGCAGTGGGAGTACGCACAAATAAAATAAACCAAAAAGGAAGGACAAAAGTGGCAAGGGAAGCAAAGGGAAAAGGAATAAATGACATGGGAGTTGTGAACCTAGTTCCCCAGCTCCTTTAGTTGCCCATGCTGCTGGAGCTGCCTAGGAGCTTCAAGAGAAAAAATGAAAGAAACACAAGAATTCCTGCTCTCTGTTTTGAGGTGTGAGGTGTACTCTATTAAAAATGGAATATAGGTAAAACCTAAAAATAAGAATATCCTCAGTGAAGTGATACCATGTTTATTCATCAAACTGAAAATTACTGGGGAATGGGAAGAGGTTTGGGAGAGGCTTTAAATTACTTCCCTCTCTGTAAAAGAGCTAGATTGACTGATACACGCTCAGTGGTATCACATATCCATTTATCATCAGTGAATACAATACATCAACACCGTATCTTATTGACTATGCTTATTATCCTAAATTATGAGTTACATCTACCTGGTAAGAACAGAAAGGATAAAGATGCTGAAAAAAAAATTTGAGAAATTAATTAATGCCAATACAATGAATCTTGAGCTATTTAGGAGTACAGTGATGAATTCTAGTTTTTCGCCATGAGTGATAAACAGATGAAGCCAGGTCACTGATAAGACTGAACTGAATTATATCCCTTCCAGCAGCTGCAGTTATGGAAGCAAGCACCTTCTCAACAGCTGATATGCTCAAGTAATTTTATATGTTAAACTTGCACATGGCCTTCTACCTGAGCACTCTGTTTTAGGGTCCAAAATCACGCAGTAAATTCAAGAAGATCTTTAAGCTATTTATAATGCCCTTTTGAGGGAAGCTACTCAAAGTAGTAGGCTTGCAATCAGCAGGATTAAAAATTTGTTATGAACCAGATGAGTTTATTAAAAATAAATACTTTTGGTTCACTTATTCTGATTAGCTGAATGTATTTCTGCAAATCCCTGTGTAAACTCATGGTTTGAAAACATTTGAGTTTGGTGTTAAAACCAAAACTTCACCCTGAAAGAAGCTGTGAAGTATCGTACAGGGGAGGTTTATAACTGTACAGCTGTTGCTTAAAGTATGCAACTTATGTAACCTTGATGCAAAAGCTGAATTTAAATATGGAAACGTGTAAGCACTGAATCTGCTTCTTTTAGCAGGTACCATGCCTCTCATTGCTCAGTGAGTGACCTCAGTCACTGAGTAACTCTCAGTTATCTCATTTGCTCCTCAGAACTTTAGGAGAGTTGTGCAAGAAATCAAACATTTTTAAAAGGAAAAATACGTGCAAGCTCCTCTCTGCTTTCCCTCAAAAAGCATTAATGGGAGTGGTTCTAGCTTTTTATACAAGCACAAATGGCAAGTGCAATTCACTGCTGCAAGATATTATTCAGAACAAAGAGCTTAGAAAGGCTTGGAAGAATATTTGATAATTACATGAATCATAGCAAATACAATGCTTAAAGAATATAAATCCTCATCCTTCAAGGTACATATTATCAGGAGAAATTTTCTGTAATTGTCTAGTGTGTGGTTTACTGAAGTTTTCTCTGAAGTATCTGAGTTTAGATTCTGATTATTTAAAAGACAGTATACTTTATTAAAGCATCATTGCATCAATTTGTGTCATACATTTTACAGCACCTTATATGCAAAAAATTTTGCAAATATTTTCTATCTTTATACTTCTAGTAGCCAGACAAGTATTTTTGATCAAACGTAATCACTGCTGTGGATACAACTGCTAAACTGAGCATGAGATAGTTTGAGGCTAAATAATTATCTGCATAAATACTTCTGTGAACTGTTTATAAATGACTTGGCCTAATTATTGTGAGTAAGGACATCTTGATAATAGTGTCAGGGCTAATAATGTTTATTTGCACAATTGCTTAGCATAACATCCTCCATGTGCCTTTTCTGAATCACTAGTAATTTACACAGATACCACTAGTGGAACGTATGATCATCTCACAACCATTAACTAGGCTTAGCCTCATAATACTTCTTATAGTTACAAAAATAATATTCACCTTTTATATATTGAGAATTGAGGCAGAGAGAATTTGTGTGGCAAGAAGTCAGGAGTACAACAAGAAATTGGAACATATCCCCTAAAGCATAATGCAGAGTCCTACCTACCAAGCCATTCTTTCTCCTCCGTCATATTTTCTTGTTAAATTATCACTGACTGTATGACCCAATATGTATGATGTGTTGAAGCAGTGAAACTCTGATTGTGGAGAAGTCAGTGGCAATGTCAGAACTGGGAAAGGGGGGGGGGGGAAGGCATATCCGAACTCTGCCATTGTACTCTGCCTTCGTTTTGCAAATAAACCATCTGGGGAGAGAGAGAGGGAGAGACCACAGTCCTGGTACAGAGATTCCAGAAAATAATTAAGGAATTCTCTTTTGATAAAGAGTCCTTTAATTTTTATTTAAAAAAGGTGTCAAGTTTTGAGAAAATCTAAGATAGTATAGTTCTTTCAACACTTAAAGCTAGAGCTGTGGAGAGGAGGTCAGTATTTCATTCGGCTCACTGGACTGAACTTGAAAGCGACGAAAAAATTTCAGATGGTATTCTTTACGTGTAGAAATGCTAAATGAAAGTGAAAATTGCATCAGTTTATTCTCTTACTTCAATCTCTGTGGCTGTTGAGTGAAACCTGAATTTAGGTTTTGGAAGATGCTGCTTGTGTATTAACAAGATAGCATAAAACAGCTTTGTAGTAGGTTCTTTGTCTTCTAGTGTGCCTCTTAAGTTCTTCCCTGCCTCCAGAATGACACACTAACTCTAGCAGACTGGATCCTGTGCCAAGTAACACAGAGGTACCTTTCAGTTTTGTAACCAGCACAATAGGGCTGTTGCCACTGTGACAGGAGAGCCAAAGATACCGTGTGACTAAACTGTGTTTGATCTTGCTATGGCAGATGTTTCTCAGTAGCCATCAGTTATATGAAAAAAAATCTCACGAATGCTGTAGGATAAACAGAATTATTGTACCAACAGCATTAGTTCTGCATGGGCTTTAGGACTGAAAAGATGGTTTGAAATGCCTGGCTGGTTTAGTTCTGTAGGTGTCCTTACTGAGTCGTCTTAGCGATGATCCGTGTATTTCAGAGAGTGGAGGAATGAAAACTTCCAATCAGGGTTAGAAAACAAGGATACATTAGGGTTTATACTAGAGGAGCTCTGCAATGCTGGTTATCAGAGTACTAGCAAAGCTTTTCCAAAACAGTCCTGGATGCCAAAATCATGACCTTGGAGTATCCCATTGACATTTATTTTCCAATCAATTTTAGGTGCTTATTGTTCTTAGTCTTTAAGGACAATGACAGAAAGAGGAAAATGCATATTGCTAATTGCTCTGTGTATGCTAACACAAATATGTAGTTCTTTTGCCATAATATTTTATGGTGTGAGATGGTGGTTCTCTGCCAGGTGAAGAATTCATGTGATGTTTGCAGACTAAAAATATCCACAGGGGTAGCAACTCCAATAGCCTTCCTTGAAGTAGTACTGTAAGTCCGAGCATCTCATACCTCTTTATGGATTTGTAAAGGTTGCTATCTGTAGTCTCCAAAGTGTTAAATATACAATAGGCATGCTGTCTTGAATCCAAGAACTTTTCAGGAGCTTTTCAAATGTGAGTTAAGCATCAAAACTCATATGACACAAATGTTAGCTTCATTTTTCTCAAGGGAAATTGAGACTCTTGGAGTTGGCCAAGGTCTATTCTAGTGAACACAGAACAGAACCAAGAACTCTGCCTAGGAGTTTTGAGTCTGCTGTCTATGGATTTGACTATATTTTTCCTGTATGTTTTGTTTTCTGTAATTTTTTCAGTTATAAGCAACTATTAAATGTTCTACCATCCCTCCCCAGAGTCAAGTCCTGTTTATTCTATGCTTTAAGATTTTTCAGGATCCAACTGTGAATATCACATAATGGCCTTATTATTTTTCATTTCTCAGAAAAAATAGTACGTTGTAGAATAGTTTTATTTGTATATGATGTCAGAATGTCGTTTTTTTTCTTGTAGCAGCACTCTGTGTTTCACAGTTGGCTAGCCTGGGCTAGGGAGCTACTTAGTGCCTGTTAACGACTTTAAATAGACTGGATAGAACAACCCCGTCTTAGATTCTGGATTCTTAGGTGTGTGTGGGGTGTCCTGAAGATGGAAACATTCTGTCCTTTTTTATGGGAGTGAGAATTTATTCTAGTCCCACATGAGTGTCACCCAAAGTGATTGTTTGAAAGAATGTTAGGACAGATGGATAATGATTATCCTATCTTTGTGTGAAAATTCAGCTGCCTGAGTAATTTGATCTCTTTGATTTGAATGTCCTTTTTACTGGATAAATTTAAAAAATCTTTCATTAACATCAAGGATTCTATCTTGAAATCTCACTTCCAATCTTCTGATATTCTAGGCATTCTTGAATCGCTAAGCTACAAAACTTTTGTGATTCCCACAACTGTTTAAATAGAGTAAGATATTAAGATGAAGCCTTAGTGATTATAAGGCATTGATTTAATTTATTAAATACAATATCAGAAGCCCCAAATCATAGAAGTCTTTAAGAAGTGAAGTTGATTGTTCCATGGACAATAACCTTCATCTTCTCTCTTCATCTTTGCTATATGAATATTCTTTCCTACCTTTTATGTCTTGTCCCTGCTCAGACTTCAAGCTTTGGGAGTAGAGACTGCTTCTTATTTTATATGGGTGTGTGTTCAGCACTCAGCATTTATGGAGCCCTAAGTCTGATCAAGGGCTTAGGAAATGCCCAATGTAATGCAATTTCCATGCTGAAATACTGGTGTAAATTGTGATAGATATGTTCTGGTGAACAGAGTCCAAGATGACAGTAGAGGCCCGTGTTCAGGCAACTGAATCCCACTTCAAAAGGCATCTGCAGATCCTCACAATTTCATTTTACTCTCATTATTTCATTCAGTGTCTTACTATATAGGATTGGCACAGAAGTTGCTTTGACTGTTTAAAGCATTAGACAATTGAAAAAGCAAGAACCCTATGTTTAAGAAGACTATACAAACAGATGACTATTTGGAACAAACCCATTTATATTTAATAAATCCTCAAATCTTTTAAAACTGATTTAGAGAAAGGACCCTCTGTTCTGCTTTTGCTAAAGAACAACATAATAGGTTCTGGACCATGACTGGGGCTCATAAGCGTTACAACAGAAATACTATAGTCTAAGTTTATAATATTGAAAGGGGACTTTATACATCGTATGTAAGAACTTCCATGAAGAAAAAGAATAAATAAGACAGAAATAATTACAATTATCTAAATGTTTTTAAGTACTCCTCTGACAATAACTGAAATATTTTTTTCCTGTTGTATTTCCCTTTTTGCTAGAACTACATTTTTATTTCACCTAGAGTACAGGAAGGAGCACTTAAGGTCCCAGGCTCAGTATGTTCTTTCTCTTTTTCTCAAAGCCTTCCAACAGGATATCCCAGATTTCAAAATAAATACAGCATTTTGTTTTTGGAAAACAGGAAGGGCAGGTCGTGGAATGGATGGCATTAAAGGTTGTTGCTGAGATTTCCGAACTTGGATCTCAAAATTTAGCAGAAACTGTACAAAACAAAAGCATGAACCTTCCCCTTTGAAGGCTTTTAAGGAAAAGAAATCTTAGCAGGAAATTTTAAATGGAATCTCTTTTCAGTCTTTTGTCTAAGGATTTATCTTATTCATAAATATTGCCACTTTAAGTGCAGACTAGATTGTAAGCATAAGGAGAAATCTTTTGTAAACTAAACTTAGATATTAAGTCTGCTGATTAGTGCACAAATAAAAACTAAAGTTTTCATTATACAGCAAGCAGCAGCCACTAATGCATCTTATTTTTGTATTCCTGTATTTGTGGATTTGTGGTTTTCTTTTCCCACTCCTACTACCGCTATGGTGCAAAAATTTAATGAGCCATCTGCTAAAATACAGTTTTGCTCTGAAAATCAACAGAAAAAATAGCAACTTCTTTCTCAGAAGAGCTGTTCTATAATAGTGTTCGAAGTGGTATTTTTCTTATCTTACTGAAAAAAACCTTTTCTTTCCCAATGCTTTTTTTTAATTTGTGTTAAATTCGTAGAGCCTGGAAAGATCCAGATTCTTTACAAATGACACTGTTAAACTTCCTGTTTCATGGACAAGTTTTCTCTTCAGCTATAGTGGTGAAGCGCTGTCGGGATCACGTAGCAGACTGGCTCCGGYGGAAGATAGCCTCTTGCTCTGCAGAATTCTCAGGGCAACCTCAGGGTGCTGAGGGTGCCTAACTCTTAACATTGATTTTGTTTAGTGACATTTGAATAAAATCACTTTTCAGGATATAGCCATGTTCTTAGCATTCAGAGCACTTGAAAACATCAGCATTAGGATAACTCCCTTTTTTTGACTATATAATCAAGTAGGAGTTTGTCTAAGACAGACTGCTAGGTATGGTATCACAAGGCTATATTTTTAGACTTCTATGAAATTTTAGAAATTCCTTTGTTGTCAAATGTAACTGATCTCATCAAGCCAAATCAGAGGCAGAGGATGACATCTGCTGACAGGTACTTACTTCTTCATTATTGCAGATGTCATACACTTCTTCTATACTTGCAGGCTGAGCAGGGAACATCCTCCCCCCCCCCAGTCTGCACAGAAGTGTATCTCAACATGATCTTGGTATAGCATCAGTGCCATAAATATAGGTGTTTTCTAGCCTTGCAGCAATGATAGTCTTTTATCATTAGGCCTGCTTCTGAGGAATTTACAATGTGATATCACTGTTTATCAGAATGCCTTCTTGGGTTATTGTTTTTAGTTCAAAAGCTTATCTTGTGAATGAATCTTGCATGTAAAATGTCTTAAAGCTATTTACAGCTTTTAGGATCTTCTGTCTGATCCAAAAAGTGTCTTTTTATAAAATCTTGCTTTAGATATTACCTCTGCTGATTGATCCACTATTACAAAAAACCCCAGAGTTTTCATTATTTTTTATATTGTTCTTTTGTTTTTCATTCCTTGGTCCACAACTCTATTGCCACTTACTGTTAAGTAGAGAGAACTCAGGAAAGTATTACTCAAAATCTTTATATCTTTGTTTTTGCATAGTGGACCTTGAAAGAAGCTCCAAATGGAATAACCACTGCACAGATCCACAGGTTTAGATTATTCTTGTGTTCATAGCAAAGTAGCGGTTTGTCACTGCTGCAGCTCAGAGGCCATTCTAATGGCAGTAGAGAAGATGCCTAATTAATCTGTGAAAGATTCGAGGTTTAGGAGGAAGAAACTTTACATCCCAGCTCCTCTCTCATCCTTCCTGCTGGAAGACATTTACTAGGTTCTTACTAAATATTGAAGAGCAGAACTCTGAACTATAGATAGGAAAGAAAAGTAAATGTACCAGTAGTAAATTACGATATTTGACAAGTAGATGCTGAGGAAGTGAGTACAATGGTAAGGGCTGTGTCCATCTGTCTAATCCAATTTGCAGGCTGTTAATGCGTATATCCAAATAACGTTAGACCATCACTGTATTTGAGAAAACTCATGTGCCCCTGCAAGAAATAATTTGTTTTTCAAGACTCAGGTTGGCAAGATTTATTTCCATACGAATTATTTAGTTTTTCTGCCTGGATGAATGATTGGTGAATAGTTTTTTTATATGAGCCTGGCACAGAGATATCTCTGCAACCCTGACTATGCTTGTGATTACCTCTTTTTTCTGCTACTTTTAGATATATGCAGTTCTTAAATTATGCTTCAGGGAAACCTTATCAGTTTTGCTTGCTGGCTAGAATACAAGGCCAGTATGGTGAGAACTTCTTTACTACAGAAATTGCTGGAAAGGAAGCAGTAAAATGCCTTGATAGAGTTCGGTTGTCCTGAGAAAGGCTGCTGAAAAATTACATCTTCTGCTTCTGGAACAGTGCAGTGAATACTACTAATTGTATTARTAATGATACTACTGTAAACAAGAAAAGAGTCACATCTCTCTCCTGTTCACAACTGCTAACTTGCTTATGAACAAATTAATAGTAAGGGATGTAATTGGCACATCAAAGTGATATTCGAAGTTGGCTGAATGCATCTGATTTTGCCTAATGGGAAAAAAAAAAAAAAAAAAAAAAAGCTCCAGCTGGTGATCAATGCTGCTTTTTCAGCAAATGATCCTGTTGCTGTGAGAGACAACAGGGAATCTCAGCTAGCTGCAGTGGCGCAGTTTGATCCAAACCCAATATAGAAGGTTTGTCCTTGCCAGATGACACACACTAAGTGTTTTTAAGTATTTACAGGACCTGCTGAAGGGTTGTTAATGTAATATTTCTTCCACTGGAATGTCAGTAGAAATAGAAAGAATCAGCTTCATTTATGATGCAGATTTACAAAGAATAATGTTAAAGGATTCCCTGTAAAATGACTGAAAAGATTGTRGATGGGATAGGATCCCTGAGTGTTTACATATCCTGCATGCCTCATGGACCAAAGAAGAGAAACCTATGCCCAAAGATCTGCAAGTCTGGACAAAGACCTCATGAAACGTAAAGGGGAGAGGATTTTATTTATAAATTATCTCATAAAATGTCAGTATGTGATAACAAGAGATAAAGGAGACACTCTATTTGCCTCCATTCGTAGGCATTGTGCCAGAGAACACCACAAGGGGTCCAGGAGTCCTTGAGCCCAGGGTACTGTTTCAGTCTCTGATTAACACTAAATGCCTTGGAGATAATTATAAAAACAGCCCATATATCAAGCTGTGATATCTTTAAAAGAGAAAGATGAGAGTGTATTCTGGTTTTATTAGTGTTAATGTCAATAGAAATAGAATATTGCCAACTTTTATTTTCAGTTCTGTCAATGGAAGGTCTAAGCAAACACTCAGATTAATTTGTGGTGGTGTCTTGACATTACATTACAGAATTTTAGAACTGTTGCAGTCTTATTCTAGGATCAATGTGAGCTTTTTCATACAATTTTTGACTACAACTTTGTATCCTGAAATCCAATGAAATCCTAAAATAAATGTTGTGTATGAATGTGAGGAACTATACATTCTGCATCAACAGTTACTGGATGTTTTTCATGTCAACTACAGTTATTTAATAGTTCTGAAACACAACTGAGTGCACAATTCACAGAAAACTGGGGTCCCTTTTGCTTCTCTGTATTTGTAGTTAAATGGAAGTTCAAACTGACTGATTTAATCTGATCATTTGATTGTTTTCAGCCTATATGGCTGTATTTTACAATATCAACAGAAATGCTATTGTAAATAAATAAATCTCTGACAAGAGAAGCTTTTAAAAATAACACATATGTTGTCCTCTGCATAGCATTTGCAGTTCAAACTCACCTGAACAGTGCAACTTCTCAAAAACTGATTGGGAAAAATAAAAAGTGGAACTGACCAGAGATGTTGAGCAAAACCGAAATGAGCAGCAGAGTTGGTGGACAAACACATTTTAAAGAAGTTTTTATTTTTAATAATCTGAAACAAGATTAATAAGACTTTTTTTTTTTTTTTTAAAAAAAAACCCTTCAGGTAAGTCAGTGTGATTAGAGAAGCTCAACAATAGGATGAATAGAGAGTAGAACTGTTTTGCTTGCACACTTGTTATAGAGGAGCAGTGAGCTGTTTTTGCTCCCAGGTGGTGATACTACAAAGAAGCTAGCAGAAGTGGAGAGGACCTTGCTGGTCCCCTATTGCAAGATAGTATATAGAAAATACAGCTTCTAGCTCAGACCTTAGATATCCAAAAGGTTTGTCAGGATAGCTACAACAATAGCCTACTGGAAACACAGCTTATAAAAGAGTTATTTTATTGATATAACCTTAACCAGTTCTCCAARTAACTCTGCTGTACTGACAAAAAATTGTTTTTTTATTTCCATTTGTGCTGCATTTCCTGTCAGCAGAGGTACATTAGTTAAGGTTGTGATTTTTTGGCCACTCTCCTGCATAAAATTTTCCGTGGAGTCGAAGCCTCGGAGAATCTTGTTGTAGCACCCGTTGAACAGCTGTTGAGATCAGAGCCTGCTACATAGCAATGTGTTACAGGAGGGACTGTGCTCATTTCACATTAATGCTTTTCAATAACACAGTTTGCAGTAAGAAATGTACACTGATCTGGTACCTTTTCACACCAGAGGAAGGTTTGTGTGCATAGTTTGGTGTCATGCTATCTTGCACATCGGTAAGGAAGGCTAGAGTTCAGAGCAGTGCTTGGGGAAGTTCAATGTAAGCAAATCCCCCCAAATGAGGTTGAGGATTATTTTTGTCAGTAGCAAATACCTGCCAAGGCCTGTTTCCTAGGTTATATTTTTGCATTATGGGAACAACTTTTTACGAAACATAATTGACTTTTCTAAACTCAGTGTGATTTCAGCTTCAGCTGGGCTTCATTCTCTTGCTCAGCTGAGTCACTTCAACATCCACCCCCACTTTTCTTTGCAACTAGAGGGCAGATGGCTGTTGCTGGAATTAGCCAGGCATTATACCACCTGCTGCAAGTTTCTGTGTATTCATTATCTTTGCAGCCGTCTTCTGTAAAATGAGAGGTAAGAAGAGTTTGGGAAGTGTCTTGGGACTTTTTTCATGCTGTTTTGCAGTACCTAGTATCTCTGAGAAGCAGTGTTCCCTCACCTGGGCTCAGCATGCTTCACCGAATGAGGAATGCATCAGAAAGCAAGAACTCGTAACAGCAGGCCTCCTTTAACCCCGTACTGCAACGTGACAGAACAGCACTTGGTAGTAGCAGCAATTTGGGGGCAAATAAAGGTGCTCCAGGTCACTAGTCCTTGCTGTGACATGAGATCCCTTTGCAGTATCACCTCTGTGACCAGCCAGGTGACATTCACAGTCATGGGCAGTTTTGTGTGGTCTCCCACTCTTGTCAGTAAGTATCAGGACTAGCCAGCACAGATCCTGCTGATGCTCACAGACAGAGGCAGTAGCAATATTTACATAACATCTGGATGTTTTTTGCTTGGATAATACCCTGTCATTTTGATTCTCCTACTGCACAGTCCTCCTCTGCTAGGAAATACAAATACCTGAAATTATCCTCGTGGGTAAATGAATGCAGCAGTTTTTCCTGATAGATTTGTGACTGTATCACTCACGTTTTGTTCATGTTTATCAACTGTGTCTCCATAACTAAAGGCATTAGGAATGTGTCCATTTTAAACTAGAACCTGAGGCTATGGTGTGATAATTTGACATGCAGGAAGAGTTTTTATATGCTTGCTTATAGAGCAAATAGAGTAATCTAGGCCTAGTCTTGATGTACCAAATAGTCATTTTCCACTCTTTGCCTTCTTTAAGCAAGTTATTGTTTCTGATCTTTGCATGCTTCTCATAAGGTAGGTTTTATTCTCATTTTTCAGATAATAAAAATTTAGGCAAAGAAAAACTGAATTGCTTGTGTTAGAATTTAGGAGCTACTATCTTGCAGGCCTGCTCTGGGGCCACGAGACTTCATTTTCTGATCACATAGCTGGAGTGGAACAGAGCTAATTCCAGCTGATGTTTCTTTGAAAAGAAAATATTAAGAGGTTGCAGTTACTTCCCTTTTTCATTGCACTTATAATGGATGGCATGTTTTTCAACTGAAGAGGGCTGCTACTATTATCAAAATGTAGAGATTTATCCCTATGTATCTCTAAGCAGCTGCCATCATTATTCTAAAGCAGTATTTGACTTTTCAATTTGCAGATTGTTGAGGAATAACACAAAAACCACATGGACTGAGTTCAGAAAAATAATAAATGTTTCATCTTCCATTCCAATGATTTGTTAATTTGGGACACATGCACAATAATGTGAAATTGCTGACAATCTGAATCTCTACAGTAGTTTCTTGATAGTGAAACATCTTATTCTATACTTAGAGCATATAGAAATGCCTACTAGCACCCTTACACTGACAAACAGGAGAGACAGCCTATACTATCAATTACAGCTTTTTAGT
Source organism: Rhea americana (assembly GCF_003343005.1). NCBI lineage: Eukaryota > Metazoa > Chordata > Aves > Rheiformes > Rheidae > Rhea > Rhea americana. Next base: position 841,789 of record NW_028187089.1, read on the forward strand.
TTTATCCAGTCATCTTGTGCAACTGGAACTTTTGCATTTGTGGTTTATGGTTTTGGACTTTCTGAATTAGTTTAAGCTTGCTGCAGATTGCTGAAAAGTATCCATGGCTAAACATTTATTATGTAATTATTGAAGAGGATACAATGACTCAAATGGTATTTCTCAGCCCTACCTTTGCTTTTGTCCCCTTAAGCCTTTCCAGATAGGAACTGTCTTCTCTGATAGTGCTTAGCACTTGTACCTGCCGGCGTGGAAACCACTTGTAGCTCAGTTGGCAGTTTCAATTGCCCCAGTAGTTCAGTTGTTCTTTATAGCATTTGTCTGATAAAAGTGGAAATCAAACTTGGGACAACTTTGGGAATCCCTATCATCAATGTTTTCTACCTTAATACTGGTTGATCTTTCACCTTTGATGTAGCTATCATAAGCATATATATTTTGTATCTTAGAGTGCCATTTTGCTGTGCACTCTATAGACGGATGGTAATTTTCATTCCTTTTGCCAAAGAGCTTATCGCCTAATAGGTAATGCAGCCAAAAAGTGGGAGATGAACAGTCAGGAGAGAACATTATTTACTCAGTGTCACATGGCAGGATAACAGTGGAGCTGAAGCAGAGGCATGGTCTAAATGCTGAATGGGAAAGACATCATCAGTTCCAGGGTACACAGCGAATGTGCCAGGCTTCAAGGCAGAACTTGGGCGATCTGACTTGCAGCTCATTGCTCTACCCTGTGAGCTCTCTAGATGCTGTCCTGCATTGCGCATCTCYTTGTGTACCATTTACAACAGGTATGAAAACAGTGAGAAGTTAGTGCTAGCCACTATCAGGTCAGAGCAGCGTTATTTTACACTTAACGACACCATGAAATGCAAGTTATTACGGAATCTCAGGCTTAATGATTTCTTGCCATATGACAGTGGTCATGGGGGAATTGTCAATGTGGACAGTCACACCTCGATGGCGCCAGGCCCAGGGAAAGCTGACCTGGCAGCAGGAGCTTGGAGCAGAGCTGGTCAGAAGCCCCTTCCCGCTCTGTGTTCCTGTCGCTCAGCAAAGGGGCTTCTCGCCAGCTCTGCCTGGCTCCAGGGGCATTGCCTGCACCGGTCTGGCGCTGAAGAGGTCACTGACACCAAGCACCAAGCTCCCAAGCTTTATTGCAAGCAGGAAGTGGCTGTAGCCTGACAAGCGTGGGGGTCGCAGGTGTGTAGGACTTTGTCCTTGAAGACCCCTGTGTCTGGCAGCATTGTGGGGCCTCCCGAACGGCAGCAGTGCTCTGGGGCAGCGTTTGCGTCGCCTCCAGGACAGAGCGTGGCTCTGGCCGCCCGTCTCGGCCGACAGGTCCTGCTTCTGTGCTGTGAGCAGAGCAGGAAGCGGCACACGCTGCGGGGTGAGGGGAACTCGTCCGGCGCGGTGGCGTGCGTCCGCGTTGCTCTCCCTCTTTGGGCTCCGCGTCCGCAGGACCAGCTGCGATGTCAGTGGAGCCGCCCGGCACTCGCCTCCCGGCCCCGTCGCTCTCGCTGCCCCGTGAGACAGCTGCAGGTGAAGGCTCTGCGCAGAGCCCGAAGCAGCGTCTSGAGGAGCGAGGGCCTTGGAGCCAGTGGGTGTGGGAGGGCGGCGGTGGCTGTGGGGGGAAGGAGARCTGTGGGTGAGGGGCTGCGCGAGCACAGGGTGAGCACGTGCTGCCCCCCCCCCACCAAGGGCTTTCCTAGGAGGTCGTGGCTTAGTGCTGCTGACCTCAGTGGCCCTTGCTGGGCTGGGCTGGGTCTTCTGCCCCCAGAACAGCTCTTGACTCACGTACGCACCTGGGTCACCCTCTGGGGAGTCTCTGGAGGAGGAGGAATCTGCCTTGTCTTTGTGCTCAGAAGGAACCTGCAGAGGGAGAGCAAAATCCCACAGGTGAGTGCCATCCCCTAATGAGGTGTCAACAGGGGAAGATAGTACACAGTGTGGGGACGCTGCAAATGGCCCTGAGTCCCTTCAATGGTCAGTGCCGGCCACCTGCTCCTTGCTCACCTGATGTGGACGGCCTCCATGCGAGGGTGAAGCTGCTGGTCCTCCTTCTGAGGAGCCTGATGTGTGGAAGAGCGTGCTGGTCCCCTCTTGCTGAGAGCCTCCRGCCAAGAATAGATCTTCTTCCTCGGCTCCTGCGGCCACTGCCTGGGGGAGAGGCGCGCTCTGCAGGTTGCYGTCTGCCTCTCCGTCAGTGTCTGTGGCCTCGCTGTCGCGCAGGTGTCTCTGCGACACGAGCCTCTGTAAGCTTGGCCGGACCCAGATCGTGTGGACAGAGGCAGATTCGTCCAGCTGCTGCTGTTCTGGCAGGTCTCTGTCCACCTCCTGCTGCCCTGCTTCCTCCTGTGCTTCCTGCAGTGCTGCCACAGCCCTGCTCCCTGCTGCTTCCTCCCACTCATTTAAAAACTGTTGTTGTAGTGGCCGTCCTAGCCCTGGCCTTCTGTGCCTGCCCAGGAAAGCTGGCAYGCTCGCCGCCACGAGCAGGGGGAGCAGGTCCTTGCTGAGGTGCCGCGGCTGCACCTTCGGCACACGGCGCCGTTTGCTGCTGGTCTCTGCTTGGCGGGGGCGTTGAACTGAGCACGTGTGCCAACGGCCCCCGCGGCGCAGCCACGCTGAGCTCCTCCGCAGCATCATCCGCCTGGGGTTGTGTTGGAGGGCTCTCCTGCTCACGTCCGCRGCCGGCTGCAAGGGTKCCAAGACGAGCAGGTCGGCGGCATGCTCCAGGGAGGCGGCGGATGGTGAGGGGCTGCGCGGGGCAGGGCCCGGGCCCTCAGCCCCCTCTGCGACGTCCATGTCTTGAAGGACCTCGCCAAAGCCAGCAAAATCAGGCAGGGAAGGTGACGAGGAGTCGTCCTGGGCCATTTCCCCAC
>NW_028187089.1:844718-861757 GCF_003343005.1 Rhea americana
TGGCGGCTGATTGGAGGAAGGATGATCCTGCTGCCGTGGCTCTGCAGCGGCCTCGGTGTTGCCAGGGCTGATGCGCTCGTGCTAGGCCTGGCCTCTGGCATGGCAGGGAAACCCTCTTCCCTTGCCCCAGTGAGAGCAGAAGCATCCTGCTGGGGGAATGGAAGGGAAGCGCCACTGCMGGGTGGGAGGTGTTCCCTGGAGTCATCTTCTGCAGAGCTGTCAGCAGGCCATTGCAGTGCCTTGGGCCTGCCTCTGGCAGAGCATCCCGACGACGCTGGCAGAGGGGGCAGCTTGACTTGGCTTGTAGACGCTGCCGTTTGACCTCTGCCCATGCGCAGGGACGCATCTGCCTGGGTTGCCGCCTTGGCGGGGAGAGGCGGCAAGGATGGCAGAGGCGGCAGCTCTGCTCCTGATGAACTGCTGCGGGGCAGAGCCTCCCCGTGCTCCACGCTGCCCGTCTGCAACAGAAGCCCAGGAGAAAGGCCAGTTACCGTGGGTGGGGACTCCTCCCGCACCCTCCCTGCTTCCCGGCTGGCAAACCTCCCTGCTGGGAGCCCCAGTGGCAKCGCTCAGCCCCGCGGGCGGGCGGCCGCCGCCCTGCTCCCAGCCGGCACCTGGGGAGGGGGCTGGTCGCTGCTGGGCAAGGGAGAGGCGAAGGCAGTGCCCCCGGGGAGCCCCGCGCCGTGCCCTGGCAGCGTGCCRCGCCGAGGYGGCGGTCGGCCTGCCGGGGGGCAGGGACCCGCTGTCGCCTCCYRGCACCTGCYGCCRGCTTCTCGGCAGCTCCGGGCAGTCGGGAAGCGGCTCTGCCCGCGGGTCTGGGCGGCTCCGTACCTCTGCGCTGCCGTCCTCGGGGTGCCGCGAGCTCTCTGGGCGGGCGAGCGGAGGCAGGCTGTCCCTCCGGGGGGACGAGGCCGAGCTCTGGCTCCGCTGCGTCGCTGCGGGTGGCTCCTGGCGGTCCACCTGCGGGGAGAAGGAGGTGTGTGATGGAAGCGGTTGGGGTGCCACAAGCGGCCCCTGAAGCGCAGGAGACACCAGCCCCGCTTCGAAGGGCCCTGAGGAAAGGCCCCGTTGCCGCAGGAGCCCCGGGCTGGCCGTCTCGYAGCACCTCCCCTTCCCCACCGTCCTCGCGCTCCGCTCGCGCGCCCCACGCCTGCTGCCTCCCTGCGTCCAGCCCCACGGCTCACCTCGCCGCGTTCCCGCGTGCTGGGGCGCCCGTCTGCGGCCTGGGAACAGGGGTTCGCCTTCCGCTCCACGGGCATCTCCAAATTCGCTGCCGGACACCACTCACGCCGGCACCGCGAGGAGCTGCTCCCTCCTGACGGAGTCGCTCTCCTCACACTGGGGGCCGCGGGGCGCCCGCCCGGCAGGTCACCGCGGGGACGCCCCTGTCACAAGGGCCGCGTGGGCCCGACGCCGCCCCCATCACAAAGCCCTGGCGGTCGCCGTGGGGACCGGACGGCCGCCGCCGGGGCCGCCCCAGCCCCGCGGCCTCGCCTCCGGCCCCCTGGGCCCGCGTCCCGAGTCCCCCGGGAGCTGGGGCCTGGGCAGCAGGAGGAGGCTTCGTGCCCCCAGCTCTGCGCTGCCCCGTGCCTCGCGGCGGCGGCTCCTCTCCTTGCCTCCCTGGCCCCTCGCAGGCCCCCCTGGACATGCAGAGAACAAGAAGCATCCGTGACCAGCGACCAGCAACCCCTAGTGACCGTTGTCCCTGGGTTTGGGGAGAGTTCAGGCATTTGAAAACACATGACTTTAACATTTGGCAAGGTGAGGAGCCGGAAGAGAGCCCATTAAAATTTTGCTTCTCATGAACACAGATTAATTAAATCATTTAGCCAGCACTGCCTGTACTGAGAGCACCCAGGCACCTGCTACGTTGGGGTTTCCCTTGTTTTTCCGCCAAGTGCTAGGCTCCAAAGCGGCTTGAGCTCCAAGCGGGTGCTAAAGGCTTTTGGACATTACAATGTGCCGTCCCTCGGGTCTGCTGAGTTATGGCCGGCTTGTGCAAGCCTTGCCCAGGCAGCGTGGCTGATTTTAGGCGTGCCTCATGGCGTGAAGGCAGGACAGCTCTCCAGAGTGCTGGCCAGTGGAGCAGCCCCGAGCACTAGCATTTTTTGTATGAGGATGAATAAGTCCTGAGTAAGGCTCACATGAGGTAGCTCGCTCTTTCTTTCTTTCTTTCTTTTTTTTTTTAATGTGTTAATAATGTGAAGTATACTGTTGTCAAGGGTTTCCTGAGATTATTAGCTGCAATGCCCCAGGTCCTTAAATACCTTTTATTCCTCAGTGGTAGGAGCTGACTCCATCTGTGGTTGCAGCGTGCACCCCAGGAAAAAGAGCCTGACATTTGCRTAGTTAATTCAGAGGAACACACACTCATACACTTCAGTAAGCTTTGAATGAGGCCCTTCCTGAGCTTCTAGAGCCCAGTGTTCTTCAGTTCTTCAACGGGGCTTTGCCTGGTGAGAACAAAGCTCTGGCACCTTTCCTATTTTGTTGTGGATCATCTCCTGGGCTGTCCAATTTCCATGATCTTTCTCACGTCTGGATTGCCTGTAGATTGCATGTATTGTTTGCCTTCAGTCAGCTTATTTTTAGTTCAGTGAAGCACGTTCCAGTCCTTGATGGGCTCTAGTGAAGCAGGGACGATGGGAAGACAGCAGAAATGCAACCTTGGGAGGTGCAGGCACGTCGCATAGGGCTGCAGTGAAACTCCAACCCACCTTTGCCCTCTGCAGACTGCCCAGGCCTAATGCACTCGCTCCTGGCTGTTCGTCTACCTGCCCCATCAGCGAAATGGCACTTCAAAGCATTGATGAAGGCTGCATTGCCTAGATGTAAGAGCGAGTCTGTCCCTACATGTCCCCACTGTGGCTCGAAGGGCAGAGGCTTGCAATTGGTAGGAATTTGGCTCTCAAGATTGAAGAGAACTAGGTGAAAGAGAAGAGAGAAATCTGCAGTGAAATCTGAGAGGAGGATTAATACTGAGGTGATTCATACCAGAAGATTCAAGACATTGAAAGCAAAGGTTATACCTTAGAGAGAAGTGCAAAGATTAGAGCCTGATGTTTGCCTGGTTAATTCAGAGGAAAAATCCCCAAAGGCTTCAGTAAGCTTTGAATGAGGCCCTGGCTTGGCTGCCGCTGCCATGTTTTATTCAGTTTGTCTTCAGTGGGGCTTTGCCTGGTGAGAATAAAGCTCCAGCCCCTTTCCAAAAGAGAGGGCAGTGCGAGTGCTTTCATAGTTACTACCGTTAAAACACACCGTTGAATACATGGCATGTCTCTGAGACCCTGAACTTGCCTGCACGCTCTTGCTAACGGAGGCTTTCCCCACCAGGGATTTTCTGGGTGCGTTGTGTGGCAGAAATCTGGGGCAGAAGGACATTGAGAGCATGCTGTGTCCCAGGGAATAAGGAAAGATGGGCCAGAGCCTGAGATTTGAGGCTGGCTGGTTGTTAGCAGGAGATTTGCTCAGTCTCATCCCTTCCACTAAAATAGTTACCCAGAGGGAGTTCTAGTTCCCTATCTTCTTTCTGACAAATAATCTGTTTTCCATTGCTGGCATTTTTATTATCACAGCTCCTAATGCTGTTCACACATAGCACCCGAGCTCAGTCTTCACACCTCAGATCAGGAGCTGACAAACATCTTTGGCCAAGCACCACGTGCATCAGTATCTTGGTACCACCGGGCACAGCCGTTTCCATCCGTCCTGGAAACAGTGACTTGTCCCAAGATCAGCAATAGTATGTCTGTCTTTCTGGCTAGGCTATCTGCTAATTTACAGTGCTATTAATACATATACGCCCGTATGGGATTGCTTAACGGAAGCTGAGCTACAATGAGAGCCAGACAGGTAGGGGATACTAAAAGAAAATGGTCAGGGGGAAACACAGCAGTCCTAACAGCTGTCTTTCCAGAGCAAGAAGCAGTTTGAAGGAGGGAGCTTTGGAGGTGTTTATGGAAACCTGCCCCAGGTCTGCGGGAGCATGCACAGATGCATGCTGGAAAACTGAATGTGGGAGGCATCATGGTCCAGCTGGAAATTACAGAATCACAGAATGGTTGAGTTTGGAAGGAACCGCTGGAGATCGTCTAGTCCAACCTCCCTACTCAAGCACGGTCACCTAGAGCATGGTAAACAGGGTTGCATCCAGGTGGGCCTTGAATATCTCCAAAGAAGGAGACTCCACAACCTCTCTGGGCAATGTATTCCAGTGCTCTGTCACTCTCACAGTGAAGAAATTCCTCCTCTAATTAATTAATTAGTTAATTAATTCTTCCTTTAAAATAAAAGTTGATTAACTTGTTAACAGGATTAATACACGGAACTGCACACAGTGAACCAGTGATGTCCTTTCCAATCCTGTGTCCCCAAATCTTGAAGCATGCGTCACCAGTAATTACCAAGTGCTTACAGAGGGCACAGCAATGATTGTAAAAATAAACTTGTGGTGGCACATGCATTACATAATGACGATTTCCATGTCAGGGGCTGTAAAGACCTGTGTCACTCATGACTCTGCTACTTTGAAGTCAGATGTCATAGCAATATAACAGCACTTAGAGAGGCTGTGGGAGAGGGGAAACAGGAAGCGCCAAGAGCATTGTGCCTGGAGAATTCACAGTTTGTATCTTTACACAGCTTGACTCCCTTTTGGGGGGTTCCCTAGTACATTGCCTTTCTTCTCCTTTGTGTAGTATTGAAAGTGAGGACCTGACCTCCCACAGCCATTTGCCACATCCACAAGGCATTTCATTATGTGTCTAGAAAGCTGTTTTGAGAAGAATGAATGGGGAAACTCTGGCTGTGCTATAGCTACCTTCTGCTAGTAGAGCTGACCTAAAGTGGCAGCAAAGCTGCTGGAAGGCTTCTGAGAGAAATTCTGTGGCTTGAGGAGCATCACAGTGGGTGTATGTCAGGCTGGTATCTTCAGGCTGCAGGACACATGCCCACGGCACATCTCAGGCAGAAGACAACATTAGAAGCATTTTCATACCTCATTTGTTCCCCAGTACCACAATGGTACACGAGGCCAATGCAATCGGGGAACGAGCATAGGCCTCTCAGTGCTTGTATGGCTTGTAGTAGATGATGGGATTTCCAGAATGATGTCTACCTCCAGGATACAGAGGAATAAGCCACCTAAACTCAGTGTCTTCGTCTATTCCAACAGACAGTATAAGGAAAAAGTTTGGTTCAGACAGGGAGACTTAACTGGTTTTGATGCCTGCGAAAAGAAATTAAGGTATTTAGAAAATGAAGATGAGAGCCTCCAGAAGGACTGGGCCTTGCTGAGTGCATATACTTTTAAAGTTCTGCAGAAGTGAGAGGCTTTCCAGAACTAGCATACAGCATTGCCTCTTCCTTTCAAAGCAAATGCAAATACTAATACTATTAAAAAAAATACTTGACTCACAGCTCCTCCTCCACTTGACATTTAAGTTTTCAGATCAAGATTAGGAAAAACAAATCAGAACACCTATATTTAAATCAAATGACACTCTACTGGTACAACTTACAGATGACTGAGTAGCTATCAGCTGGGCAAAGGAGAAATTTGACCAACTGGATAATTTCAAATTTTGGGCACACGCTTATAGAGGCAGACAGCACATAGAAGTCAGAGAACAGTGACATTTGACTAAATCTGTCCTCTGAAGCACACAGACAGCTTGAGAGAAGCGTAGGGGAAATATCGTTGGGTTACCAGTGTTCTGGTTTGATCCCCTATTAGTAAGCATTCCAGTAATTAAATTGCTGTTCAGTGCCTGAAGCATGCTTAAATGCACAATTTTAGTGAGTTAAGAGACTCACAATTCTGAAAGCCACCAAAATATTTTTGAGAGAAAAAGCTAAGATGTTTTACTTCAAAGCATCCAATACATTTTTTAAAAATGGAGATGAAATTTTGGATTTGGTTAACTGAAAAGTGTCAGCACTGCAAAACGTATGCCACATGCATCATCAGTTACATCTTTATTGCAAGATTAAAATAGACAGTCTAGATCTAGAGAACTTTTCCTTATGGGAACTGACAGTTTTTTTTCCAATCAAGTCTATACCTGCATGCTTCACTGAGCTGAATGCATCCAATAAATGGACATAGATCATACAATGAGACATGTTAGGTCTGTTGCAGGAAGGACAGGGCAGAAATACTGCTAGGTATATCCATGCAAACTGATGAAAGCTGATGAGCTGGTTCGTTTTCCAGTGAGTTCAATTTACTCAAATTCCCAGTAAATGGAAATGAGTTGCTTAAGTTTATTTTGAAGTAGTCCTAGAGAAATGCTGACTCTATCGCTTTAGGAAATATTTTTCTCTACCCGCTACTTAAGCATTTTGAGTGTAATCTAGTTCACTAATACTAGTGACTGCAGTGTAGAAAGGAATATGCACACATTTAAGAGCAGAGGCAAATACTGTACAGGCAAAGCCCATACTTTGTAGTGTACACTTGAAGGCCTATCCATGTGTGTAAAGTGCAATGTTGCTGTCTGATGCTTAAATTAGAGGCAAGTGTTCTCTATTTTTGCTGTCAGTGCCTCAAACAGGAGGCATACTGCATGACAAGGGCAATATAAAGAGTCCTTTCTATAGTGAAGTGGATGTTATCAAATGTAGACTTTATGTAGCCTAGAGTAGATGAAATCAGTGCTGCCTAGTTGTAGAACATGCCTCAGTGTGGATTAGAAACCTTAAACTGATTTTATCATCCTTGTCTGTATTATAGCTTGTAGAGAAAGAAGCACCACTGGTGTTGATATATTGCTACCTCTTCCTGAACAGGGTGGCCTCAGTCCTCTTGAAGGTGGAAGTTTTGTGTCTGATACCTGCATAAGGTCTTTTGGAAAAACATTTGTTAAAGTTAACATAGTAACTGCCAGATATGTTGTAGGTGAATTGTTTGGAGCGCTTGCCATCCTTTCTAGGGAAAATATATAMATATATTAAGAATTTCGTTAATGACCTTCATTTAGGAACTTCATAACAAGAGCAGGAATACAACAGAGAACAGAATTCCCAAAGCACAAAATCCTGGTCCAATGGCCCAGCCCATAAATGGCTTTAGCATAATAGGATTTGTAGAGCTCTGGAATAGGTCTTAACTCTTTTCAGCAGAAGTAAACAAAAACACTACACAATAAACTGGGTCATTTTTAGAAGTGAAAAGACTGATTGTTTCATAAATTTTTTTTTTCTTCCTAAGGAAATCTGAAAAAATCCTCTTTAGTTATTGTCATTTCTTCTTCTCTTCCATCCCTGTTGCATTTCATCTAGCAACTTTGCGGCAGTAAAATTTCTCTTGTGGCCATTGGTCTAACACTCTTCCCTTGTCTGTCCCCCCTTCCCTTTTAATCCTCGCAGAATGCCAACATGATTTCTACATTCAAAGAAATCTTTCCTTTAGAGCAGTTTACAACCTGGTCCCTGGATATTGCTTGTTTGCTAGTACATTTGATAACTGTTTCTCATTTTCTATGACAGAACATACAATCCTGGGCAGTTTCATAAGGTGGCTGATCCTGCGGCAGGCATGGGTGCTGCCTCACCTGTGTTTGATCAGCTGCCTCCTGGCTGAGACTAATCAGGCAATACAAAAGCCAGCAGGTTGCTCTGGTTGGGGAGAGATGCTGGGGAAACTCTAGATTAAAGACTTCAGGATACATGTGATTATCCCCAGCTGGCACTGCAGCAAGGCAGAGGCCTCAGAAGACAGTCCTAAGTTAGGAGAAAAGGCTGCTTGTAATGAGGATCATTTGTTCAGGTCTTTCTGTGTTTAAGTAAGAAATGAAGCAAGAAGGGACTTACTCAAAGTCAACCTTTCCTGGGACAGAGATCCTGGCTGCAATATTCCTGTGATGTAAAGAGCTAGCCTCAAAATCACTAGCTTGTTTTTCACAGGCCCAACACCCATTGGGAGAGAAGACTTGGTCACTACTGATCTGTGACTGCATAGTTGCAGTGAAACAAGCTGCAGGCTGGTCAGCTGCTGAAAACAGGTAGGACTCTTGGATGAGGTGGGCAGCAATAAGGGACTGCAGGTGTTTTTTTTAAACTCCTATTCCACTCTATGGCTTGAAACCCCCTGTGTTCTTTTGTAGCTGAACAAGGTTTGAAAGTGAAACAAAGGATTTGTTCACAAACACAGTGAAGGGTGTGGAGGTAAAGTTTTATCTTATTTCTCAAACATATTGTATAGATAAAATGCATCCATGTGTGTGATCAAATGATGTAACCTTGAACTAAATGTAGCGCTTGAGAAACTGCCCTGCTGCACTAGTGATGCTGAATGACCAAAGGAAGGGATTGCTTTGCCTCCCAGGGCTATCTAAACTGCTGGGTCTAATTTTGGCCTCTCTTGGTTTCTGGAGGTTGCTGTTACAAAAGGCAATGGAGCAGTGGCAGGTAGAGCAGTTTGTGGGAGTGACATTTGCTTCCCTTCCTGGCAGGTCAGCCAGAGAAGCCTGCTGCACTGCACATCACCTTGCACCTCTAGTGCTGCTGTGCAGGTGAGCCAGCTGGATGCCATTCAGGTAGAAATGCCTACATTTGCTAGAGAGAACCTTTAAATAACTTCCTCTTTTCCTGTTTTGCCTTCAGAGTTTAGATGAGGCAAGGGTAAGTCCTACTAATTCTGTGGCATTTTCACATGCCGTACAGAAATCACAGCAGTCTTTGCCCCAAGTGACCTTTACCTTGAACAGCATCATGCAGTTGCTGAGAGTGGTGAGAGAGAAACGAAGCCCCAACTATTCTAAACTTGGCCCTCCTAGGGAAAGGCAGAATATTAAGGTTCCTTAACCCTAATAAGTTCATCTCCATGTCTTCTCCTTTTCTGCCCCATCATTTTTGGAGAGAGGGAATAGGTGGGTGGGGAAAGACACTTACAGAAGAATTGTTGGGACTGAAGAGGAAAGAGGGCATTGCAAAAGAGATAAGTGTATATAGGTCTATGTTGAAACACTTAATTTATTGTATCCATTGAGCTGGTTTGAGAGTGAATGTGATTTTGTTCTCAGAGGCTGACATCTTCATCACGCTTAAAAATTGTTTTTAATTACTTCCGAAGTTTAGTGTATGAGTGAATAGATTCTCCCTTTTTATTTTAAAGGAAAGAAGAAAGGTTGCCTTAGAATTGTCAAATAAAGGGTGATTGCTGATAGTTCAATATACAAAATAGTTTTAGAAGTTAATAAAATATTTTTCTGTCCTTTTTTTAATGTTAAAGGCTTTACAGAACTGTTGCCATTTTTTCCAAGCATTACAAACTAGTATTGTGCTGAGATTGTCAGAAAGCAAAAGATAAAGAAAATAAGACTGACATTCTTCTAAAAATCAGTTTAGGCTTTTAAATCATGCATTGTGATCAATCAGAAGATTTGGATATTAAAGTTGTGTTGCTAGTAAGTAGCATTACAATCAGTTAGCAGATATCTTGTTTAAATTGATGTAGTTCACTGCATGCGTACATATTAAAAAAACACATTTGACCTTACTTGAGGGAGAATTGTCCTTTTTAGGAGATGATTAATTGGAGTAGTGAGAGGGTGAGCACAGCTCTAGTCATTTACACATGTGCATCCATATGTATCTGAAGTAATAATTGCATATACCACCATACTCGACTTGAACAGAATACTGCTATTAGAAAAGGACCTGTCTGAAAATTGCACGGTCTCACTCAATAGTATATTGAGTGAGAATATATATGTGTGTGTGTATATATACATATATATATATATATATATATGTTCATCTATTGCCATACACTTATGAAATGTGTTTAAAATGCTTTTACTCCTTGCATGGTTGTGGTGGGAGTGAAGTATGAGACTTAGGCTGGCTCAGATCAGCAGAATTAAGTACCAGCTGTACAGCCAGACTCCTTTCCAACTGTATATTTTGACTGAAAGCAACAGGGGTATACAGTCAAATATATCAAATTTAATTTGGCCTGAGGAATCTGTTACTGATGAATGCTGCTTGATTCCCCAGGTTGAACTTGAGGATCTAGCCGTTAATATTTTATATTTAAATGTTAATGGAATGAATGTGAACTGAAAATAGTGTGGTATTTGTCTTTGCTTCTATAAAATATGGCCTTAAATCTCACTGTATGCAGAAGTATTTTAAAATATGTATTCATGGCTACACCAGGCCAGAAGCAAATACCATGTGACAACCTTGTTTAGCTAGCTGAAGCTTATGCAGTAAGTTAAAATAAGTAAATTTCCTAGATAATACTCAGAAAACCATATATTCATTGCTTGTTAAACCCCCAGAGGTCAATGATACCATGAATGCTAATATGCAGAAATATATTCTTCTGCTTAAATGTCCATTTATAGATTTAAAACCAACCCATCATTGCCAATAGTCATACAAACACCGACAAGATTATTAATTCTAGTTTAGTAAACAGAAGTGTACAGGAATATTTACATAAAGAATACAGGGTCACCGTCTCAAGAGTTTAATTTAAACATGTTAGATACGTTAGAAGTTGCAAGATTCCTGGATGATGCAGGTTGTGTTCATATCCTAGGTAACTATTTCACTGACTGCAGTGGAATTACTCAGATTAACACTTAAGCCTGAAAGTACAGTGTGACCCCATGCCTTTGAGGAAAAAAATCCATGACTGTAATTTTGTTTGTGTGACAGCAGTGAGTRTTTCACTGGTTTTGGAAAGCCTTATCATCCTGAGTGAAAAATTCTTTTTACATCAGACCAGTGTGTCATGTCCCAGTTTACAGTCCAGGAGTTGAAAAAGCTTCTGAGTATCTTATGCAATGGGTTAATTACGTGGTGGGTTTAAAGGCTTTCTAAATCAAGTTTCACTGAACCTGGTAAGTTTGGAGGCTGAGATTTTTCAGCGTTTGAGACACATACAGGCATGAAAAATTCCAGGTGCAAGTCTCTGCTTTGCTTTATTCAGAGTAAAGGGTGTTTTTCCTCTGTCTTAAATCACTCTAAAATTAGATAGGCTTCAGTATCTGTTTTTATACTTACTGCTCAGACCAGCACCTCAGTATCAGCCTACAAGGTCTGTCTTTGGTAAAAAGTGATTACAGAGCTCTAAATTTTTCTTCAAATAGTTTAAAAATGGCAATTTTGGCAATTCAGTTCTGCAAAATCAATAAATGCGTAAACAAAGATTCTTTGTGTCCCAATGCAGAGCAAAACAGCATTTCCAAACCTCAAAAGGCATTGTGAATCAAAGTTAACATTGAAGCAGCTCTGCCACAGTCCTTTTGTATGCATTACTTTTTAAAGCCTTTTATTTTCATGGCACATCCCTTTGTTCTTATATTTCAAAATAAGCCCTGCACTGAAATAATCAATGCGACCAAACCAGAATGATTTACACCTTGATTTTTGGTAGAAATTACCCCAGCTTTTCTGCTTTAGTATCTTTTAGATCCTCTCTGGGGATCTTAAGGGTTTTTTATTTGTCTTTTCATCTCTCCTTACGAGCCTTCACCCCAAAACTCATGAAGAGATCGCAGTTCCGAGACCTGATAAACAACCATGCTTGCTTAGCAGCCCGGCAGCACAGGGCACAAATGAAGCACCCCAAAAATGTTTTCATAGCCCAGTGTGACTCAGTGCATTGCTGAAGCCTGCTACGTTGGAGCCTCAAGCTAACCTGTGCAAAACAAACTCTCTTAGGAGGAGGTTGGTTTCAGCTGAGAGAGTCTGGGAGCTTCCAGAGCTGCCTGAGCTTGCCTCTGGGAAGGCTTGAGTACAGTAGCAAGGGAACAATTCAGTGACAGCAACAACTTGTTTCTAAAAGATTTAATTCGGTATTTGTGGTGCTTGCAAGGGTAAGGAAGTAACTACTCATCAGTCTGGATAAGTGTTTCATGAACACATAAATAGCTAATGTAAAAGGAATTTAAATGTTTTATCCAGAAACAATTCACTCTTACTGAGCCTGAAATAGTAAGCAATGAGGCAACCAAGCCCCCATGCAGTTCAATACTGCAAGCAATGAGATGTCTCTTCGCACAGAAGATGCTACCTGTGATTGTACTGGCCAGGCACAGTGATTCACAGGCTAGCTTTTCATGCCTGGCATAAACTCCCGAACTGGCAAGGCCTGGTTACCTTTTAAATTACAAGGTTAGTGAAGGTGACTTCTCCCTACCCTTRCAGTCTTCAGCCTCGGATAAAAAATGCCTCTCGTGAATGAGGCCTCTTTCTCTCCAGGCCTGAAAGTACCATACGTGTTTAGCCCAGTAGTGCTGGAGGGAACAAAACCAAGAGTCATATACTTATAAGCTGTCACTGTGTGAAGATTTTGTGAAGTATTTAGGACTTAACCCAGCAATTGTATGAGCAGATGAAATACCAGCTGCTTACTGTCTCCCAGAAGGAATTTGATCTGAAATCTAGCATTGCATCTTCTCCACTGAATATGCTTGAGGCCCTCATGAGAAGAGAAGCTTTCTGATTCCTTCTCCGTTTTCCCTTATGTTGCGGCACCTTTTTAATTTTGCCCCGTATGATACGGTCAGGACCGCTTTGCACTTGCACAAGGCAGTCGCTACTCTGAAGTGCTGATAAATGAAAGAAGGCTAATGTTGACACTAGGGGACAAAATTTACAGCACAGTGAAGTGATACTAATCAAGTCAATTAGTTTTAAAAATTCTGTGATCACAGGCAGAAATTGATACCCCAAACTTAAGGTTTTTTTTCTCTGGTGCAAGGCCATTCCTCTGTAGACATGACTAAGAATGGTACTGATAGCGAGTATGTAAGTGCTTTTGTAACTTTGCTGAATCTGAAGTGAAAATAAGCCCAAAGAATGGACAAGTAGAATTTTAAACCTGCACTTAAAATATATATCTTTTTTAGTGCTTAAAGCCATTCTTTTTTTACAGAGGACTTGTCTGGAGAAGTAATTCAGATCATTATGGGGAGCAATAGTAAAAAACCTTATGATAAAGCAACTTTTTGGGGGAATGCATTTATCTTGAAATAGAAAAACTGAGAATTGGATGTATTGTGTTGCGCACACAAAGACCTTGTAGAACTCAGTACCTGAAAACATTCAGGAACTACGTATGTGACCTATTTTGATTTAACTAGAGGGTGAAGTAGCTACCTAGTCAGTCACTTTTAAATACAAGTTGCTGTGATTAACAGGAATCACGATGGGAGCAACTGGAAATACCGCTGAACTTAGTGCGTAGCAGGTGAACTTCTTTTTCTGAAAGGCAGCATTTACATTCAGCCTGCCTGACTTCCTAATTTCAAGTGCAGTAGCATGCCTCTGAAGTAGAAAGACAACGTTCATCCCTGAAAAGGGAGAGGAGGGATGCCCACCCACTCCTGCAGCCCCATCTGGCGTATTCACCTGTAAGAGAGACGCTGCAGAATACTGCTGCATTCCTTGCGTGCAACAGCTTGCCTTCCTGCTAGAGCACCGATTTTAAGCTATTACACTTAAAAATCATGGTAATTGTTAAATGTCAGGAAGCCAATTTCAGATGGGAAATCATCAACGTTTCAAAGCTGTCATGGAACTATTTTATTCGGAGTTTAAACACAAGGAATCATCCACCGTAAAGACATGCTACGGTCTGAGGGGTTCTGAAGGAAGTAGTCTTATTTCAACTCCCTTGCTTTGTTGTAGCTATTTGAAGACCAGTTACAAATTATGGGGAAAAACAAACCACCACCACCACCACCAAAGTCTTCAGAATGGTTTTGAACTCATTCGTTACTGAAAGATACACTGGAAAATCTTATATTTTTACCAATAAATATAATTTAAATGTTACTGAATTCTTAAATACAAGTAGCAATTTTTCATGGACTGACACGAAAAAACTTCGGCAGACTAGTTTCTAAGCACGTGTAAATGTAGTTCTGCCCTTTTCAAAAGAAATCAGAATTAATATTTTCAGATTATATATATCCAACAACTGAAAAGTTCTCATTTATGTTAACTGTTTGGAATGATATCACGTCCTGGGAGGGCACAGCATGAAGCAGTGAGAAACAGGATGTCCTAATCCGCAACGGGTTGCAACAAGTCTAGAAGATTAAAATTTCCCACTAAGACAATTTAAAAAATGATCCAGATAACTTCTTAATAAATAAGGAATATTAATAAGTGACCAAGCAAGCAAAGTGTGACCGACTATTTAAACTGTGTGTACTATAACATAAAATATCCAACATCAGTATCTGACTTGTAAAGTCTGCAGCAGTACTAGTGTCTTCTGGGCTGTTTATTCACATGCCTTAAATATGTGGGGATCTCTTGACATGGAGCTGTCAGAAGAGTGCTAAGCAGCAGCATCAAAGTAGAAATAAAAGTGCTGGTGCCACACATGCTCTACTGCCTTTGAGCGTACTCAGCCCTTTGGCTTCCCCCTTATCATGATGCGGAATATAATTGCACACTTAAAGATGAAAGGCAAACCGATGATTTACTTAACAGTCTAGATAGTACAACTAGCCCAACTGATCTTTTTTTTTTTTTTTTAAAAAAAAAAAACTCTAAGAACTTGGCTCAGATATAACTCAGAGTCACACTGACATAAAAGTTACTCTAAAGCAATCGCAGCAGCTTTTTGAAAGTAGTAGATAAGTAGTAGATCAGGGATAAACTTGACAAGCTTGTCGCAGTTTGTGCTCAAGAAAGATAAATAATGGAGCCAGGGCTACTTGTGCCTAGGTAGACTATAGTTTTGAGCTCTAAAAGGGGCTGGAGAGCAGCCCCTGTCTGTTTATGGACTCTGCAGCTTGTGAGCACTTACAACAAGTTTGTGTTCTCCAGCAGCATTGCAGGCTTTCTCTAAGGACCCGTGGTACTTTAAAGTACTTTGTATAAATCTGATCTTTGAAGAGCATCAGATCGGGGATTTACTGTGGAAGTAATAGACTATTAAATGCTAAAATAGCATCTGCCATCTGGATGCTGCAGGTGTGCAATATAAGGCCTGGACATGAGTTACAGCGTTCAGTTCTGTGCCAAAGTAAAAACMGAGCTCAGTCGTCCGTCAGGCCTGTCTGAAGAAACAGAGGCTGAGAACTACTGCATTCACATCTGAACCCRGAGGAGAGCACAGAGCTCCAGACTTCGTGTATTCAGTGGGGGCATCGTGTTATTAACTGCTCCAGAAAGGAATGGAGAAAGCTGATTGTTTGCAGAAGCAGTCGTTTAACTTATCTTAGATTAGATGGCATCTCCCAGCGATTAAAAGGAATTTCAGCAACTTGAGTGTAAGCGTCACTCCAGCAGATAGCTTTAACACTCCTTCCTTAAGCCCGGAAGGGATGAGGCCACAGTACACGTTGTCTTCTCTAGAGGGAGGAAGTTCATGTCCCGCCCCTGAGGCCCACGATAGCTCAACGTTCCACATGGCCCTTTCTTGCCTCCGTGAACTTCTATTTCTTTGCCTTGCTGAAAGTCCATTTTAAGTCATTCCATCTTTGCGGAAAAATTTCCTCCAGAGTTTCATGGGGATTAGGCCCAAAGAGCTTGTATTAGAACAACTCTAAATACCTATAGAGTGCATAGGTTCTTACTGGTAGGGTTTTAAAGTCTTATTATTCGTTACACGGACAGTAAATACAAAGGGGTATCAGATGCGCTACCAGTGTAGGTCTTATGAAAGCAGAAAGATGATTGTGACTGGGGAAAATGCTAGGAAGATAGCTATAAGGAAGCAACAGCTGTTCGGTAAGGACAGGCACTGATTCTATTCTTCAGGTCCTTTTAGTTGAATTTCATTTCACTGGCAAGTGTTTTGATGGAGTAAATTAAAAAACTTCTCTTTGTTGAAAAGCTGAAACTCTGTTACCAGGCTTTGTCAAGACTCAGACTTCAAAGTCTGGGTTGGAGTAGTTTAGAGACTTAAAAGAAGCCTCCTATGTGCTGCAGTAAGTTGTAGTGTTCTCCTAGGCTCTAACTCAACCAGCTTGGCAGGTATTAAGACGTTATTACCCTTGTTATGACTACCCTTCTATTAAACTGTATTACCTAGCTCAAGCTGAGAGTGCACTTATAAATCCCATCCCAGAACTTGAAAATAAAGTTTCACACATCAGTTTTGTGCAATTCATAAGGCAATTTTTTTAAAAAAAGACTYAAATCCTCCATGAGTTTAGAGTCTCAAAAATCATTTCATCTTGGTGTAATCATGTCATTTCAGGTGGACTTTTGCGCTCAGTCCATTTTGAGTCTCACAGTTACAGTAGTGAAGTGACTCTAACAGATACCTCATCAAAGTGTTATTTCTCCTTGGAGTTACAAAGTTCTTTTGTTTTGACCCAGTGTTTTAAAAATAACTAATGAAAGTTATTTCCCTAATTATTAGATGTTGAGGCAGAATCCCGTATGACAGGGACCTGGTTTTCATAAAGGGTAATCACTGTTTGAGAGTTAGGCATTTTACAATACTTCTACTTTATGACAAAAACAGATCCCTAAACAGAGAGATTTTCTAGAACTAGAAGGTTATTTCCTATGAGCTCAGCCTCCTCGGCCCCTTATCCCCCCGCTTCTTTGCTAGGAAATAGGGGAGTCCTAGAGATAACAGAAACAAAGGATTTTTTTCCTGATTTTTGTTCAACACAACATAAGCACCTGCAATCTTGAAGAAGGACAATTATTCATAGGAAGAAAGCAACTATTAACATTATTTACTGAGTTACTAGAGCATTTTATTTCTCTAAGAAAGAGTACCCCTAGAGGCTAGTTCTGTAGGAGACAGGCAGAGCATGGCCCCTGACCCCAGTTCAGGGGAGGGGGGGGGACATAGCAAAGAAGCATTTCAGTCTTACTTATTTTCACAAAAGTTTTAAAAGAAATGGTTAAAGCAGAGAACTTTTGACAGGCACAATGCTCCTTTGGCAATTAAGTYCTCAGTGCTGGTTTGCCTGTGCTGTGCGGAGCTGGGGAAGGAGCAGATGCTGAAGCTTCTGTACCAGGTGGGTGGAATCTGCTTGAACGAGAGCTGAGCAATGGGAGGGATCGGGCTGGAACCTGGGCTGCTTCGTAGCAGGCTAAAGCTT